>NW_011888834.1:5927079-5929417 GCF_000151845.1 Pteropus vampyrus | reverse complement strand
TATTAATTGATCATGGATAGAAATAAAAATATTTGGCTCTGGTTTATTTTCTTCTTCCTATTTTATCTCAAGCATAGAGTATCTTTTCATATGAAAAAAAGATAATGCAATCACTGTAAGAGAGAAGCCAAGTCTGGTTATAACACATCTTATTGCTCTCAGCAGGTTCAAGTCTCCAGGTCTATGCAAATTATGACACCAGGGTCTTGTAGAAATAATGAAAGCCGAAATGCTATAAATACTTCCCGAATAGTTATGGAGAATGAGAGAAGTCTCAGCAGGCTGAAGAGGATTGAACATTTTCCCAATTTTCAAGAAAGGGTAGAATAAAGATCCTATACACTAAAGACTAATAGGATTGATGATAATCTCTAGAACAATCAAAGTGAGTTTTAAAAAAAAAGTTTGTCAGTATACTTTGAAAGGAGAACAGTGATCACCAAGAGTCAGAATGGGTTCACTAAGAATAAATCATGCCACTTTAACTTCCATTCAGCTTTTGGCACATATATATTACATTTCGCCAAGGCAGTCAACAAGGTCTCTCCTTAAAGACAAGAGTTAGAAATTTGAACAAAATGCTGGTACCATTAGATAGACCAATAAGCACTTGGACAGCTTTCCTCAAAGAGTAGTGATTAATAAATGGCTGTCAACCTGAAGGGAGGTTTTTATATCATACCATAGAACTATTTGTCCTTGGCCTGCTCTGCTAAGCATTTGCATGACTTAGATGAGGACAATGATGGTATGTTTATTAAATCAGCAGATGACAGTAAACTAGGAGGGACAGATAACAGATTTCAGGCCCTAAATCTTCTTGGTTTGAGACAATGGGCCAACTTTAATAAATTTTCAGTGTGAAGATCGGCCCAAGTCCACATTGATGAACACCACCTTTAGCTCCTTGAAAGACCAGATAGGGTAAAGCCGGGAAAACTTTGCCTGAGTGATTAAAACCCAGCTCCCTCCATTTTCTATGGTCAGACCACCAAAACTACTTGCCTTCTAGTCTCTTAGCCTGTTTCGTTCTGTGGTCAATATAACATGCACAACATCTCTTACTCATCCTTTGGCTCTCGTTAGGACTGACCCCCAGGATGACCCTCAGTCCCTTGTCCTGGTGCCCTGCTCCCCAGGAAGAAGCTTCCAAATTTCTACCTGCAGTGATAGCCCAGTGCCCTCTTCCCTTCCCGTGAGGAACTCGCAAAGTCAATTCCTGTAGTCTACTTTGTGATGGGGCTGAAAAAGGCTCTATCCTCAGTGAACGTCCTGGGCTTGTTGTGTGAAGTTGTACTGTCCTCTGTCCAGCAGGCTCTGTTGACTTCTGATGTCATCTAGAAGTCTCAGCCAACCCTGTTTTACCCCTGCGACATATGATACACAGTTGGAGTTGGTTACCTTCAAAAACCGGCAACACAAGCACTGGGGCAGCAGTAGCTTGCTGTCAGTTGATTATAAACCCAAAAGCCCATGTGATCCAGAGCTCTGCTGCCAGAGATAATGAGTCCAGCATAAGAGAAGTGATGATCATGCTGATTAGACCATGCTGGGTACCACACGGAGAAACATTAACAAATTGAAACTTCCTTGGAGAAGAATGGCTAGAAGAGTTAAGAGACTTGAAGGAAACTAAATAAAACACAAGTTGATAGCTTTGGATACTTAACCCTGAAAAGACCTAACAGCTGCCCACAGATCTTAGGTCTGGCATGTGAAGAAGGATTGGAGTTATTTTACTAGACAAAACAAGCATCAATAGGTGAAAACTACAGAAAATTGGATTTCTTACAACAATCTCTAATAATTAGGACTGTCCCAGCTCCCTTCAGACTTTCTGAATTTCCTGCTGCTAGAAGTGCTCAAGAGAGACAATGTGTTATCTATAATGTTACAGCTAGAATGCATGAGCCAACATGTAGTTAACTAGAAAAGCTTCAAGGCTCTTTATGCCCTAGGTTTATAATTTTACAGCTATATATCTGATTTAACTTGGGCTATTTTTCCTAATTCTTCTTGTCTACTATTCCAAGAATATATTCTAGAGAAGAAATATGATCTCTCTTTCTACAAGAAAGGTCTTGCAAGACCAGACAGAGGAAAATTGGGAAAGACCAAGATTAAGCCTTCTTTGAAGATACAGCTGGTACATATCTGTTGGGGTCCAAAATTCTCTTCACTTACAATGATCCTCATCCTCACCCTAGCTCCCTTGGGTCCTTTGAAATATAACTTCAGTCCTGTCCTGTTATCAGACTCTGGACAACAGGTCAGTTTCCCTCCCAAGCCTTCCTCTTCATAGATGGGAACCACTCCAGGATACCGTGGCCAAACTTTG
>NW_011888834.1:5923531-5926804 GCF_000151845.1 Pteropus vampyrus | reverse complement strand
AAAAAAAAAAGTGCCGCTCGCTGCCAGCATTAATTTAATTTTACATAAAAATGCTCTTTGAGGCTGAAGCAAATCTGACTGGTTTTCAATGAGAAAATAAAATATAAAAACTGCTCTTGGAGTTATTTCTAAACAGATCTTGTCTCTAATCCTAATGTAGCAGAAATATATACATAAATTGGATTTATCAAGTCAATCTGTGGCTAACAACTGTCTGAGAAAGATGTTAACATCACGTGTAGGAATGCTATGTTTTCTAGGATTTGACATTTTTCAGTGATCAAGAATCACTCTATTTTGTAAATGGAAACTGCTACTAAAACCAGAATGCTATAAGTAGAATGATGTCATTTGTTTCCAAAGTTTATCGATATACTAGAGCGATGTGAAAACAATAATGAAAGCGAGATATGTCGTGGCAAACTTTGGGGGTGAGGTTAAGACAGGAATCCGCGAGTTATCTCCGGGTAAACGCTGCAGCCTCAAGTGCTGCCGGAGAGTATTCTCCGAGCAAACGGGAAATGGATTAAAACCACATGTATTTCACTCAGAAGAGGAAGATCTGGTTCAGACAACTGCCTTCAGAGAGGGAAGGTATGATTAGTTTAATTATTATTGCTCTCCTCCCTGTTTCCTAAAAACGTACAGTGGCAATGGTGGAAGGTACTTCCCTGGACAGATGACGAAACAAGCCTGCAAAGAACACTGAATAACCGACCAGTCTCAGGGCATGCCCTAGAGAGAACCTGTAACATGTGGATGGGAGGTGTAACCAGGTGATAATAAGGGATCTATTCAAATCTAAGGACAGGTTAAAACGGGAGAGGGCGGGGGGCAGGAGTAGAATAGTGGTTGCCAGGGGCTGAGGGAAGGGAGTCATGGGGAATTATTGTTTAATGGTTATAGAATTTTAGTTAGAAAAGATGAATAATTTTGGAGGTGGGTGGTGATGATAGTTGCACAATAATGTGAATGTACTTAATGCCACTTAACTGTGCACTTAACGGCGGTTAAGGTGGTAAGTTTTGTTATGTATATTTTAGCACAATACAAAATTGGTTTTAAAAAAATCTTTTCAAATCTAGATTTGGATCCTGTGATTTTTCAATCAGAACTTCTAAGAATCAGCGCATAGGGAGCATGGTGCAGGCCACAGGAATCTGAGACACGATGAGAAAGTAGATGAGGCAGTAAAGAAGGAATACATGCATCTAAGCTGGAAAGTCAGCCTTCCATGCACGGGAGAATTTCCTCACTGAGAAATCACTGGCCCTCAACAGGCCCCTCCCCAGCCTTCGTTTCCCGGATTCTGAACCAACAATAGACTCAGAACAGCAGCACAACTGAAAAAAAGGATGTGGCAGAAAGTGGTGTTAATGGAAGACACGGAGTCTAGAAAAGATATTGGATGATGATTAAAAACATATAGAAAACTAATAAAAGTCAACAGACTGAGGCCAGTTAGTGCTGGAGCAAACAGCTCTTTGCAGCCCCCTAAGCCCTGAGGGCCTACAACAGTGACCCATGCTCATGCTAAAGACCCCAGGGCATCGCTTAAAAATCTCAGTAACGGCTATTGTCCTTAGTTAAGAAGGAAAGTACCAAATGCTTTTAAGAAATAGTCTCATATGATATTTTAAAATTTCCCCTAAATTTTATATTTAAAATAGAAAACCGTCAGTTGTCTACAAGATTCACAGATGCAGAGCCCCTCATTTTCTCATGAGGCCTGACACATAAGTGTTCCAGAGAGTTCCAGAATGCTCAGAGTTACTGCCACTTCTATCACTTCCATTTGAGGGGAAGGAAGTTAAGTTCCAAGAGGTTTTTCACCCTATATACGGCGCCTTATTCTTTCTTGTGTGTTCTCAGTTAAGTAAACCCACATGGGCTACACGAGACCAGAGACCAATACAAACAACAGGCGACCCATTCTCCTGGCTTGATGAAGGCCAACCACTTCTGAGAAGGACTAGTGGGCAAACACTGCTCACTGGAAGTGCTCCCAGTTGAATAGGAATAACTTGAACCAACCAAATACTCCCTTTGGGAAAGAATAAATGCTAGGAAATAAATAGAAGGTAGGCTACTGGAGCTCTTCTTCCTGTTCCAAATCCGCTCTTTAAACTGGATGTGTCATTCAGAATGCTTAACAAGCCCACCAGACATTTTTATGGAGACTGCAGCACCCATCGTCCTCAAGTGATGGAAGATGTTCCTTGAACAAGACATGGCCTTTAATTGAACCAGAAATGGGCACTTGATCTGAGGCCACCTAATCTATAGGCTGATCCCTAATCAGTGACATAGTCTGGCATAAATCAATCTACCCAACAGATAAATAGTTAGGCCAACATTTTCTCTCCCGTCAGAATTTGAAAAGGAAAATATGGAGAAATTCAGCCAGTGTGGGATACACAGCAGGTAAGAAATACTCTCTGCCCTCATGGAGCGTACAGAGGAGTGGTTTTGCAAGCGTGAAGATGCTATTACTGTAACTGCCATGAAATTGTGTGATATATGCTGAGATAAACGCAGAGACGGTGCTAAGAACCCACGAAGCTGAATTCCGGTTCCGGAGAGGCTTTCAAGGGGACAATACTTAGAATATGAGTTGAATGAAGACAGAAGAGACGGCACAACAAATCATGTGAGGGTGGGACCAACGTCAAGAGAGAGCTGGTAAGTCACATAATGTAGAATTAGAAGAGTGGGATATCAAATTAGCAGGTAAAATGAGGAGAAATGAGGCTAGAGGGATGTGAAAGGTTTGTAAATACTGTTAAGCTGTCTAGTCTTCATAATGAGGGGAAAAGAAACCATTGAAGAAGAGTTTTAAGCAGAACAGGGGTGCAATTAAATTTATTTTTAGAAAGACCATGTAAATTGCAGAATGGAGAGCAGATAAAGGAGAAGCAAACATGGAGTCAGGAAGCACAATTTATGCAGCAAGATGGAAGGTGACTTGAATTAAAGGGATGGCACTAGGCCTGGAAAAATGGATGGCTAGGTGGCTTGAATTAGGAGCTGGGTTCAAAAGAAGTTAGTTCTTGGCGGGATTTATGAAGCCGGCAAGATGTCATCAAGGATTAGATTTCTAGATTCAGCAATTAGGTGGCTAGTGAGGCCATCCAATGAGATAAAGAAGAGCAGCACACATGAGGAGGTGCTCACCATCACTGATCATCAGGGAGATGCAAATCAAAACCACAATGAAATATCACCTCGCACCTGTTAGAATGGCTGCTACCAAAAAGATAATAACCAATGTCG
>NW_011888834.1:5914828-5923441 GCF_000151845.1 Pteropus vampyrus | reverse complement strand
ACGATCCAGTAATTCTACTTCTGGATATTTATCCCAAGAAAATAAAAACACTAACTCAAAAAAATATAGGCAATCCCATGTTCATTGCAACATTATTTACAATAGCCAAGAACATGGAAGCAACATAAGTATCTATTGATGGATTAATGAATAAAGAAAACATGATCTATATATTGTGAATATTATTCAGCTATAAAAAGAAGGAAGCCTTACTACTTGTGACAACATGGATTGACCTAGAGCATATTATGCTAAGTGACATAATTCAGACAGAGAAAGCCAAATACCATATTATCTCACTTATATGTGGAGTCTTAAAACAAACAAATAAACAAACAAAACAAAAAGCTGAACTCATAGATACAGAGAACAGATTGGTGGTTGCCAGAGGCAGGGGGTAAGGAGTTGGTGAAATAGGTGAAGGTAGTCAAAAGGCACAAACTTCCGGTTATAAGATAAATAAGTCCTGAGATTTAATGTACGGCACGGTGACTATAGTTAACAATACTGTATTGTATAGTTGAAAGTTGCTTAGAGAGTAAATCTTAAAAGTTTTTTTTTTCATCACAAGGAAAAAACAATTTGTAACTTTGTGTGGTGATAGAAGTTAACTAAATTTACTGTGGGGATCACTTTGCAATATACACATATGTAGAATTACGTACAGCTGAAACTAACATAATATTATATATATTAAGTATATCCCAATTTAAAAGAAAAATTATATCACTCTCTAGCTTAAAACCTTCCTGACTCTCTAATGCAACTAGAAAAAATATCCAGACTTCTTCCTCTGGCCTGAAGGGCCCACGAGGTCTGGCCCTTGCCTGTCTCTGCTCTTACCCAGCACTTCTCTTCCTGTACTTCCGCCCTGGGCTTCTGTCCCTTCCTTACCTCCTTCCATCTTCAGGGCCATCGCTGGGTGCTCCTTCTGTCTAAACGCTCTGCCAAGTAATAACCACGTGGCTGACTCCTTGTCATTCAAGTCTCAGCTCCAGTGCTGTACAAAGACATACAGGAACCTGAGGTAAGAGGAAAAATATGCTCCCCTATACATATTTTCATGTATTTTTAAATGGTTTATATCTTTCTAGAACATTAAAGTAGTTGAAAAAACATTAAAATCGCGAAAATTAAATATATTAAAACTCAAGTGTTATTTTAAGTTTAAGCATCTTATTTATACCCAAACTGGAGGTTATTGTAATTTTAATTTTCTGGCTTCAACAGAAGCAAATTCATCAATAATATGATCAATATCTACTTCTTTGCTTATCTCATTTTCAGCTGAGAAAATCGCCATATTTGTCAACATCTCTTGACCAAGTGACGATCTTAAATAATTTTTTAAATAGCTTCAGCTTATTGATCCCTTTTTATTTAAAATTTTGATATTTTGTTCCTCATGGTTGGCATTACTTTTGCTTTTTTAAAAATGCCACATTAAAATAGCATTTATTTTAATTATTGAGATTTTAGTGCCCCCTTAAATTCTGTGCTCACCAGCCTCACCCAGCCCCAGCCCTACCAAGCTCAAAGGCCATCTTCTCAAAGAGACTTTCCCTGACACGCTATCCAAAGTAGCTTTCCAACCTTGCACCTGCCCAGTTACCTTCTCTGCTGTTACCCTGAATCTATTTTAATAGCACTTCAATTATTCTAAATGATCCTGCTTAACTTTTAAATTTTTTCTGAAGTTTCATCTTCAGATCCCAGGTTGAAATTCCACACACTGCGTTCATCTTATCCATTGCTTTAGCCATAGCACTTGGAACAGCAGTTAGCACAAGTCTGATGAAATCTTCATTTGGGAATAATTGGCTTAGAGATGGTTGGTCCTTGAAGCCATGGGCTTCAAAAAATGTGTGGTAGGAAGGGCTGGTCTAGGACAAAACTCTGGGAGACAGCAACATTCAAGGGGCAAAGAAAGAAGAATCAAACTAGGCAACTGCAGTACCAAATGCTGGTGAGGATGTGGAGCTGCAGGAGCTCTCATTCATTGATGGTGGGAATGCAAAACGCTCAGCCACTTTGAAAGGCAATTTCTTACTAAACTAAACATACTCTTACCATATGATCCAGTGATTTCACTCCTTGATATTTACCCCAAAGGGTTAAAAATTTATGTCCACACAAGAACCTTCATACAGATGTTTATAACAGCTTCATTCATAACAACTGCCAAACTAGGAAGCAACCAACATGTCCTTCTATAAATGAATGGATAAATAAACTGTGGTACATCCAGTCAGTGGAACAGCATTCAGTGTTAAAAAGAAATGAGCTATTGAGCCATGAAAAGACATAGAGGAAACTTAATGTATATTATCAAGTGAAAGTAGTCAATTTGAAAAGGCTACGCACTATATGAGTCCAACTATCTAACACTGTGGAGAATGAAAAACTGTGGAGATAATAAAAAGATCAGTGGTTGCCAGGGGTTGTGGGGAGGGTGGGATGAATAGGCAGAGCACAGGGGATTTTGAAGGCAGTGAAACTGCTCCATATGATAATATAATGATGGATATCTGCCATTATATATTTGTCCAAACCCATACAATATACAGCACCAGAGGGAACTCTAATGAACTATGGACTTTGGGTGATAACGATGAGTCAATATAGGTTCATCGGTTATAACAAATGTACCACTCCGGTGGGAGATGCTGATGGTGGGGGAGGCTGTAAGTGTGTGGGAGTAGGCAGCATGTGGGAAATCTCTCTGTACCTTCCCCTGAATTTTACTGTGAAGCTAAAAGTGTTTTAAAAATGAAAGCCTATTAAAAAGAAAAAGCTAACTGATAAAATACAGAGAAACAGAGAAGAAACAGAAAAAAAGTAGTTCTTGCAAAAAGCCAAGGAAGAGACTATTTCAAGGGGAAGGTGTGGCAATCGTGGCCTAATGCTGCCAAGAGCTCATCTAAAATAAGGACTAAAGAGTGTCTCATGAATTTTGCGGCAGATGTCATCCCCTACTTTAGCATGAGCAGACTCAGGGAAGACTTGTGGGTGGAAGCCAGATGGCAGGGGATTGAGGAATGAAGAGTAGTATGGAGGTACAGATAACAATAATGTCAACTCAAGATGTTTGGCAGTGAAGAAGTAGCAATACAGAGAAGCATCCAGAGAGGGAAAAGATTCAAGAGAATATTGTTGGTTTTAGATTGGAACAGACATGAATGTGCTTAAATATTGATGAGGGAAAAGCCAAAAAAGAGAGAGAGATAATGAATGTTAAGGTAAGAAAGGGGATAGTTTATGTTTGATATTTCTGAATAAGTGGGAATGGGTGAAAACCAGAATCCTGGTGGAGGGACTTACCTTGAACAGGCAGAAAAGATCCTAATCTATTGTAAATAGCAGGAAGTGGGGAGAACAATAAACACGTATGATGGCAGAAAATGGATTGTGCCCTCTCTGATGGTTTTCATTTTTTTTTCCTGGGAAATTGGAGGTGAGAAATCTATTGAAGATGAGCAGTGAAGTGATTGGGTTGGGTATTTTATTTATTCGTTCGATAAATATTTATTGGGCACCTACTATGTGCCAGGCACTGTCTTGGGTACTGGAAATACATGAACGAACAAAATGAAGATCTCTGCTATTGTGTAGCTTATATTCCAGTGGGGGAGACAGATAGTGAACAATGAATATGATAAATAAGTAAGTTATACAGTATGTTAGAAGGCTGTAAATACTATGAGAAAAATAGAACAGGGGAGGGAGAGGAAAAGTGCTGAGGAGTGGGAGGTAGAGAGCAGCTTGCAATGTCAGATAGAGAGGTAAAGATATGCTTCGCTGAGAATAGAACGTGTGAGCAAATATTCGAATACTATGAGAGAGTCAGTCAGATGGATATCTGGGAAAACAGCATGTGAAGAGGAAGGAATAGCCAGTGCAAAAGTTATAAGGTGGAAGTGTGCTGGACATTGTATAAGTTTCCTACTGCACTGTAATAAATTACCATAAACTGTGATTTAAAAGAACACAAATTTATTCTCTTATGATTCTGAGAAAAGAAGTTCAAAATTGGTTTCACAGGGTCAAGGTGTCAGTAGGGCTGATTTCTCCTGGAGGATAGAGGGGAGAATCTCTTTTCTTGCCTTTTCTAACTTCTAGAGGCTGTCTGCATTTCTTTACTTATGACTTCCTTCCTTACATCACTCCAATGTCTTGTTTTCTCACATCTCCTACTTCCTCTTCCACAGTCAAATCTATCTCTGCCTACCTCTTACAAGGGTTCTTGTCATTACATGTGGTGCACACTAGGATAGTCCAGAATAATCTCCCTATCTCAAGCTCAAGAACTGATCAAATGACACCTGTGAATCCCTTTTGCCATGGAAGGTGATATTCAAATGCTGCAAGGATTAGGACCTGGATATGTTCAGGGTCTATCCTTCAGCCTACCACAGTCAACCCTCTGGCTCCCAAAGATTCACATCCATCCACTATGCAAAATCCATTCACACCCATCCCAACATCCCTAAAAGTCTCAATCCATTCCAGCATCAATTGAAAGCCACTCAGATTATCTAGGATAATCTCTATTAGGCTTTCATCGCATCTACAAAACACCTTCACAGCGAAACCTAGATTACTGTTTGACTAACTGGAGACTATAGCTTAGTCAAGTTGACACATAAAATGACCTGTTCGAGATTCAGCAAAGAGGCCATGTGTTTGGACCGATGTGTGTAACACGAGAGCAGTAGAAGGTGAAGCTAGAGAATCATGGAGGGCCTGAAATGTAGGGTATTGTAGGCCATTGAGGGGAATAAAAAAGTTTTAAAATAGTTACTTCAGAGAATCAGTGGGCCCAATTAAAACTGAAAAATATAAATTTAGAGGTGCCAATCTCTATGTTAATGTTATTTTCTCTAGCAATGCAGCAGTCTAGGTTTAGGCAAGGTGAAGTCAGACTCTTGAATTGACCCAGGGTTTTTTAGAATAGAAGTAACAGGAAAAAAAAGGAAATAAGGGTGAGGAAGTTAATTGACAAAAGAAATATGGAAACAATTACCCATGAAGTGTAAAGTGGGTAGGAATTAAAGTGAACAATGGATAGGAGGAGAGCTGGGCTTCAAGGCATTGAAGGAGGACAATAACAACAGACCACACGATCCAGGAATGTGTGGAATAGGAGTAACTGCAAGAGAGCTGTGAAGTTAAGAGGTCCTGATCGACAGTGGAATGAAAGCCCATGCTTACCCCTTCAAGCGTGGAACAGTTTGGGTTATGAGTGGGTGCATGCTGTGTCTGTGGAAAGGGTGGCTGATGAGGAACAGACTACAGGTCATGGAGATGAGCAGGACTTAGAGTGGAAATCTGGAGCATTAGCCCCAAGCCAGTGTCTTCCCTGAATGAAAGGTATTTGTCAGGAGCACAGATAGTGATATAACCTATTGCAAAGAATGGAAGAAAGCAAGGGTTTTCCTTCTACCTTGAGGCATGTGTGGAATCAGAAAATGAGAATTCTCCATTTGAGATGGCCATCGAGGGAAAGAGTGTCCTCAGGAGACAGTCTGGTTTCAGTAAAGCATGGAAATAGAGGGAATCTTTAGTAAAAAAAAAAAAAAAAAAAAAGGTTGAGGATGCAGAGAATTTGCTTACTATGGGATCATGGAAGGCTTGGAAAGGAGGAGCAGAGAGCTATAAAAATGAGACAAAGTCAGAGGATCTTAGATGGTGACCAAGAATAACAAGGAGAGGAGGCATAAAGGATTTATTAGTGGTGAGTTTTCTAAAAGAGTAAGTCACAGCGGTCTCCTGGTGGATGAGGACAGGGACATTCAGGCCCTGAGTCATCCAGGCTCTGGATGGATTCCACTTGCAAGGGAGGCCTAGACTGCTGGACAAGTAGATTCTGGCCTCACTAGAAGAAGACAGCAGTAGTCAGGACTGATGCCATAGGTTCTTGGTGGGCATCATTATACTATCTTGCAGCGGTGGAATTTAAGGAGATATGGAACCCTATGTATAGGGCTGACTACTTGGAAGTGATAATTTGAGTCCCTCATAGGTGAAGATCAATGGAAAGAAAAGTCAAGTAGACAATTAAACCATGGGACCAAGAATCATAGTTAGAGATACACACAGACATTTTTATATTTCTCTTTGGAGTGCTATCAATATTAGCATATAAATGAAAGTTGAAGCTATGGATATAGAGGAAGAAAATGCCATCCAAGATATCATTGATGATGATGATGTTGATGATGATGGTAGTGGTGGTGGTAATAATAATAATAATAATAATAATAATAATAATAGTAAACAACTTAGTGAGAACTTCCTCCATACCAGCCACTATTCTGCCACATGACATGTATTAACTCAGTTAGTCGTGTAAACAACCCTATGAGTGGGTATTAATATTTTTTACATTCTACAAATGATGTCACAAAACTTACATGGTAGTATCAGTATTCAAACCCAGAGCCTACACTCTTAATCCCAATCTTGTACCACCAAAAGAAAAGAAAAAAAGCACTGAAGACATAACCCTACAGAACAATAATTAAGAATGCACTGCAGAGGAAATGAAGAAAGTGTACATGGTCGAGATACATATGTAATGAATCCCAAATATGGTATTGAAAGTTGATTTTAGGATAAGTTCCTGAAGGCATCTTGTTTTCTTGCCTTTGACTTTTTTTATTCTTGTAAGTGGAACATGGGAGAAAAAAATGTATTCAATTTTGTTGGGTTTCAATTAATGGAAGTTTTGTGGTATCTGCTTAGTGGCTTTATAAAAGTAACTTTAGCACTGGGAAAATTTCCTCTGGTCTTCCTGCATTCCCACAAGAAATTTTTATTTAAAAAATAATAATCACCATAATAATACTAATTTTTCTTGTTTTTCTTAAGTGAACACCCTGGACTCCAATGGCTAGAGCGGTTACCGAGGAAGGATCAGGGTTAATTTCAGTTCTCCTGGGTTATGACATTGACATGGGACTTGAGAAAAACCTTCATCCAATTTTTTTCCAAATTAAATCAAGAGCATTGATAATTAGTTTCTATCAAAGACATCTAGGGGGAAATGAAAGGAGTGAAAAAGCCATAAGCTGCCTTTACTTCTTCATTAATATTTGCTCCCAAATGCAGGCCAAATAAACCACACTTGCAGTTTTAAATGAGTTGCTTTAAAGCTGATGAATTATTTTTCTCTTTGGATTTATACCACCCGTTGCGGCTAATTATTCCCACTACATTCCCTTCTCTTACTTGAGGTTTTAGTCGAACAAAGAAAACAAAGCAAGGCTCCCTAGAAATTGAATTTCGTTTTGCTTTAAAATTTTCTTTCGCCACATATGCAATCCCACTTTGAATACTGAGGGAATTATTCTCACGATCAAAACTCCTCCTGGTTCTAAGTGGTAGTATGTGAGGTCAGCTGATTTTGTGGCTTTGAGAATCCCTTGAACAGAAACACGACTTAGGGGACGGAAGCCTATAGCGGCTGCAACAGCAAATTCCACCATCCCCACCACCATACTAGTTTCCCTTGGATGAAGCTTTCTTTTGCTCTGCTGTGCCTCAGTTTGTTCATCTGTAAAATAAAGATAAGAACAGTGTGATAGAGAGAGCTAGCAGGACACCTAAATTCGTGCCTCCTTTGTTGACATGCTGAGTCCTTGCTGGGAAACTACATTTCCCCACCCGCCATGTATCCAAGTAGAGCCATAGGACTAGTTGTCACTAACAGAAAGTCGATGGAGTTGTGTGGGTGTAGGCTTTTAGAGAGCGTGCATATACTCTCATTTCTGACAAAGAGAGATTAACAGGGACTAGACTAACCCTCATGCCTGAAAGAACTAGAACACCAGACAATATATGTGAAGCAATGGTTCTCAAGACACAGGACATCAGAAAACAAAGGGCAGTAAACTTCAATGATGGAAAACAAATGAGGTGAGCCCAATGATTGCCCAAATGTATTTCCTGGAGAAAGCTTCTGGTCTGCAGCACAGGGAGAGGGATCCAGGCAAGCCCTTCAGTCTCTCTGAATTGAAGGAATAGAGCTGGTGGTCTGGGGAAATTGAAGCAGCTAGAATTCACAGGCTAGATCCCGGAGCGGAGAGAGAGAGAGAGAGAGAGAGAGAGAGAGAGAGAGCTGCACAGAGAGAGAACTCGAGCTCTGTAGAGGGTATCCACTGAATATTCAGTTGAATATTACTCACCACATGTGTGTGTGAGTAAACTACCTGAGACAGGAAAAGAGGCACATGAAAGGATTAGTGGCAATAATGGCCAGAGCACACATAGGGGCAGGAATGGCGACTGTTCCAAACAGCCAGAGTGGAAAATCTCAGGGTACTAAAAAAGGGTTTTGCCTGCCTACTGGAGAAAGATTAATCTTAGAGTAAATACTGCTCTTGTCTCACCTAAAAGGGCTAAAAGAACAAGATCCAAAGGGATCGAACCATTTGTAAGCAACTTAACTACATCCCAGAACAAAGCTCATGGTGATTTGTTAGAATACAAACATATCCAGCACCAAATATGTAAAATTTACAATGATCGGCATACAAAAAAAAATTTTGTATATTGCCAGGCATACGAAGAAGAAATATATAGCCCATAATGAGAAGAAAATATTAATTGGAA
>NW_011888834.1:5871235-5913712 GCF_000151845.1 Pteropus vampyrus | reverse complement strand
GATACCGGAGGAACTTAATTGATTAAAGGGAAAAGTAAAGCTATACAATTTGAGTTAAAGCATTTATACATCTCTCAGCACATCAATACTAGAGGAGTGCAGTGATGATGTGCATCCCACATTGCAAAAGAGTTTCTGGAGGAAAATTCATTTCGTGTTCTCAACGAATAACTTGGAACACAATGTTTTGTTCCTTCATACATGCTTATAATAAACTGTATCCTGTAACATCCCCCAAAACGTGTTTTCTCTCTAAACTTTCTTGTGAAATAAACAGCAGGAAAATTGCTAGCTCCATTTTACAGGTGACAAAATTGGAAGCTAGAGTGTAAATAAAACAAATTCATCTGAGGTCCAGAGCAGACATTCCTTTTACCAAGCAAGACTGCTCGCCAGCACAAACCAATCTCCCAGAAACATAAGAATCGAAAAAAGAGAAAGAAAAGAAGAGTGAACCTTGCCCCAAAGACAGTATTTTATCACCATAGTTCAGCCCTGCAGGCCTACGTGTCTAAACGTTTAGAAGTCTTCTGCTTTTGCCCATTGCAAACAAAGTTACAGCACTATGGCGGGGGAAGGAAAGAAATGCAAACCCCAGAGGGATGTTTTGACTGTGCAATGCTTCTATCAATCAACCAAGAACTTCGTAGGTGGAAATGAAGTCTCTACAACCCTAAATTTTCCTGCCTGGCTCCTACCCCTGCCAGCTCCAGGGAGAGGCCACCATGTTCTCTAGATGTGTTCCCTCAAATGTTCTCTCACTGGCCAACGTTTAGTTAGAGCTCCAAAGGAAACCATTACTTCCACTCTCTTCCAGACCATTCGCTCATGATAATGCATCCCAGGCGTTGCGTTTCAGACCTGTATTTACGTGGCTATGCAGGCTATTTCCAGGCCCAGATATTACCAGTGAATGCGGTGACATTAATATGAGTAAATGCAGGAAAAGGGATGAAATAAAACATATCCTATTGAAGGAAATGAGAGCTCCTTAAGAAAGGAAAACACACATAGGAAAAGACGTGGGCATATCAGAATACAAATAGGGCACTTGGGAATAGTGGATTCCACAGGCATGATGTTATTGAAGTATTTGATACTAGAGTAAGCACCTGCAGATATGAATTATATCCTTGTTCAAGCCACTAACATTAGAGTACTGACATCTCAGGAAGCGCTTATGTTATATTTCAAATCCCCCTGCCCGCTGCACAAATATCCAATAAATCAATCAGTGATAAAGGACACTAGCTAAAAGGCTTAAAATGCTGAACAAGCCACCTCTCCCTCCTCAGAGAGGCTGCCACCCCTAATTTATTGGGGACTTCCCTAGTCACTCACACCTCAGCCTCCGGACACAGGGAGGGAGAAATGGGCTGTTAACACCTTCAGTGCTGGATTGGGGGGAGAGCAATAGGCCGGATACCTGAGGTGGGCGTCAGTTTGGAGAGGGCAGATGGAGTTCCCTAATGTCTCTAAGGAATTAACTTCTCCTCCAAGTCCACCCCACCCCCTTAACTTAGTTGTCACTTTTCTCCTTGTGGTGAGACTTGGGGTTGTGGGTCATGCTCATTTTATTCGGTTGTTGTGCCTTTTATATGTTCAAGGCAGGTTTTCTAATACTAATCATTTTATGAGCACAAAATCAAAGGCATAATAGAAATTTTAGATACTTTCCTAAGTACATAAGGGAAGAGACAACATGAAATCTCTAGTCAAATAGGACAGGTGATTAAAATATTGTGGTACATTAAAAAAAGATCAAAAAGAAACGTGTCAACACTCTAATAATGGCTATCTTTGGGTGGAAGAATTTGGGGAGGTTTTCTTTTCCCTTTCCTACATTTTCCAAATATTCTATAATACTAGTGTGATGGTTAATTTTACGTGTCAATATGACTGAGCCATGGAGCAGCCAGATATTCGGTGAAATATTATCCTGGGTGTTTCTGTGAGGGTGTTTCTGGATGAGATTGATATTTGAATCAGTAGACCAAGTAAAGCAGATTGCCCTCCCCAATGTAGGTGGGCCTCATCCAATCAGTTGAAGACCTGAATAGAATAACAAGGCTGAGTAAGAGAGAGCCTCTCCGGATAACTGTTCAAGCTGGGACATCAGTCTTCTCCTGCCGTCAGACACAGACTTGGATCCAACTACACCATCAGCTCTCCTGGGTCTTTGGCTTGCCAACTACAGATCTTGGGCCTCCTCGGTCTCCAGAAGTGCATGAGCCAATTCCTTAATATATCCTATTAGTTCTGTTTCCCTCGAGAACTCTAACACAACTAGTTTTGCGTTTATACTTTTACTATCTTCTACAATATTATTTCTAATTAGAAAATAATTTTTAAAATTTATCTATGCAAATTTAAGAAGAACTATGTACTTATGCAAAGGCAGCCTAACAGAATTAATCCCACGGAGAGCATTAGTGTTTCATTTCAGGTTTAATTTTGATATTTATTCTTACCATATAAACCTTAAAGCACCTAGAAAGTACTAACATCAATATTATTTATGTAACATTACTCAAAGCCTTTACTGGTTTTGAAAGTGTAGGGTTTTTTTGTTCGTTTAACATTTTGCATTGGAAATTAAATCAGTTTAATTTATATGCCAACAATACTCTTCAGTGATTTTCAAATCAATAACAGCAAAAGTCTTAGATTTGTTCTTAAAACACATGGCATTCAACAAAAATTTCTTTAACCTTGCCCAGTCATAGGCTCAATTAATAATAAACGTCTTTTAAAAATTTACCAAGTGCTGTATTAATTATTATCTCATTTAGTCCTCACAATAACCCCATGTTTGTGGTACCTCAGTCTCATTTTACAGTGGAGGAAAGCATGGATGGTAGAGGTACAGGGATCACTGAAGGTGACATGGGCTAGCAGGTCGAAGAGCTGGGGCTTGAACCCAGGCCCTCTCATTTAAATTTTATCCTCTTCCCTATGGAGTGTGACACTGTCCCCTGCTTGAAGAGTTTGCTGTCAAGAGAAGATGGATACGTAGGAAACAACATAAGAGGATACAATCAAGCATTAAATCTGAGTGGTATTTTCATCAAATTTCATCCATTATTGCAAGTTTCGCCTGACTTGCTTCCATTTCAAAAACTGAAGTTCAACGCTGGCAAAGAATTCACCCCTATAGTTAGTGGCAGCTCCAGAAAAAGAAGCCTGGAAGGATAGTTTGTATTCCAAATGAGGCATAAACATAGACCTAGCTACAGCCCAAGCAGCAATGTTTTGAGGAGGCCCAAGTGAAGGCAGCCTTCCCCTCTGCCCAGATGTTCAGAAATAATAGAATATAATGATTCAGAGGGGAAAAAGCTTTTGATTGTTGACTTTTTATTAAGCTTTTACAAAATCAGTGATGCTCTTCAGGGTCCTCAAAATCATTGATTTCTTCTACATAGAATGCCAAGAACCGGATGTTCTTTAATAATTAATGTCTTCCTTCAGATGATCCAGAATAAGGCTGGGGGTGGGGGAGTGGATAGGAGGGTGTGGGAAGAGTAAGGGAAAAACAGGAAGGGAGAAAGGAGCAGAGAAAAGAAAATAATACAGGAAAATAATTAGTTTTTGCCTCACTTGTTTATTGTTATAATTAGCCACCGTTTTTGAGAATTTCCTAAAGGCTAGGGCCTAAACAAGGTGTTTCGCTTACATTAAGTCTCATAAAAGCACTTAAAATGTAGAATTGCCATCATTTTAGACAACAAATTTGAAATTAACCTGCTCAGGGTCATACAGCTAAGTAGAGGAGCTGGAATCCAAATCCGGGTCAATCTGACTCTAGAGACCTGAGTTTTCAACCTCCAGAGAGTACTGTTTCCTGGTTTCCAAGCTCTATAGGCAGGGATCCCAGAGATTCCCAGACACTCTCTCTCTCAACTTGGCCAAACAATGCCTAACCAGTGGGTCCCAAGCCCCTTGGAGTTCTTCATCTATCAAAGTGCGTGGTCTGTGAATCAAGATTCTTTTCCCATTGAATTTTTATGCAACTAAGAGCCTGGACTGCTGATTAAAAGACAAGATTTTATTGAAGCAGAATTAATGCTGGTATCGAAAAGGTCCCACCAGAATTCCTCATACTAAAAATCTCTAAAGGACACATCACCCCAATGAATATCACTGTTTTCCATGTTTAGGCATAAGAAGACTGAGCCAGACCAATGAGCTACACTTAGCTGGGAAATGACAGAATGAACGGACAGCTCTTGTTTGCTCCTAGAGTCTCTGACCAGAGCCAAAGGTATGCTGATAGATGACATCTCCAGTCTCTCAAGTCTTAACCACCCCGAATGTTAACAATGTGGTCAGCACTCCTGGGAAAATAAACCTTCATTTCAAAAATAAACCTGACTAAAGGTATCTCTGCACATAAAAGGGCTGATTTCTAGCCAGGAACAAAACTGTGCAAGAGGATTATGATCATTTTGAAATAAAGTTCTTGAGAGCTCATCTGAATTAGAAAGAACTGTGAAAACAAAATCACTATTATAGTTCAGGCCACAGAAGCATGTGACGATTTAGAGATTAGCACACATTGACAGAGCGGCCCAAAAGAGTCGCTTCTTGTTTTATAACAGAATGAGATCAACAATCATTTTTACTGAGTGTTGTTTTGGATGGAACACAGGGTTTAGAGTCCTAAGACCTGGGTTTGAATCCCACCTCGTTCTCCCACTTACTAAGGTCCTTTGGACAATTTATTAACTACCTTGAGTCTTAGTAACTAACTAGGCAATCTGCTAACTCCTCGTGTCTCCTTAGTTCATCTGATCTGTGAAATGTTAATATCTGCTTCACGATGCTGTTAAGAGAATTCAATGGAATATTTTTCAGAGCATCCAGGACTATGCCTGGCGCATAATATGTGCTCAGTAAAAGTTGGTTGGCTCATGATCTGAATGAGGCAGAGAAACACTGTGGAACTGCTTCATGTCTGAGCCTTGCCATTAGAAGCTGTGTGACCTTGGGCAAGTTATTCCAACTCCTTAGCTCTCAGTTTCCCATCTGCAAGGTGAGAAGGTTGGAAAAAATAGTCCCTGAATTTTTCATCTCTGTCATCTGTAATTTTAGAAAATTCTTTTTATACAGTGGGATATCAAAAGTCTTCCAAACTATAGTACAAAATAATTATCCTGAAATTTTATGATTGACATTTTACAGTGTCAATGTCTACGGTGGCGAGCATGTTACAGGTAAAATGGAGTCATCAAGAAGTATAATATTAATAAAAATGTTTTTTCTTGGATTCCCTTGGCAGAAGCTATTGGGTAAAGTGGGTTTGCTGTCCCCAAATTGGAGGCGAACTCCTTTTGAAGGGAGCTTCCAGTTTCATCAGCAAATTTCTTGGTACCACTTTTTGAGCTAGAGCAAGGAGCCAGGGGCCCCCTTAATCAGCCTCTCAACTTAAAGCTATGATGCCAACGAAATTTATGCTCAACTCACTCTCTGGTAATTAATTATCATTTAATAAACATTTCTCTTGGCACTTGCTACCCCAAGACTTCAATGCAGGACCTGAGCCAGTTCCCCTTCCTGGACCTCAGGACAGAAATGGCAACAGCTGCCCACAGCTCAGATAGATTTCTTCCTGGGCTTGAGGTGTCCAGCAGGATGGAGGGGTGTCTGTGTAACTCGAACTCCCCCAGAACTGATTTAGGATGGGCAAGACCCCCGATGGAAACTCTGTTCGTTCGCCAGACTCTGTTGAGAACCTCTGGCGAGCTTCTTTGGTTCTTGGCTAAAATGCGCAACCGACCCCTCACTGCAAAATCAGAAGTGGTTACATTTCGGGTGGTGAAAACATCCATGTATTTGATTTCCATGGCTAGGAAAACACTACAGCAAGGCTAAGAGTTTTTAATAAAATGATATCAAATTTTAACAAAAGGTAGTGCATTCGGTACAGGATCACACAACCAATCACCTTGCTGGTACACACACCCCTCCCTCACAACAGTTTGATACAGAAAAATCTAAACTAGGAGTGAGGAATGCTGTATGCTGTGCAAAGGTGAAATTTATGCAGCAATGGGACTGATTTCCTTCGGAAGTTCTGGGCTAGGAGCATGACCGGACTACAAGTGGAAGATGCTCCCAAAATGGAGCGAAAGGGCCATCATGGCTGAAATTATGAAGGGGAGGGCAGCAGCTTTCCAACAAAGGTGACATAGCAAGTCTATCATAGACGATGGTCTCCTCCCTGAGTAACTGTTCTCCAATTCACAACCCCAAAGCTTTGCTTCTCTAGTTACAGAATTTCCACCGGAGAATGGACTTGCGTTTAGAACAGACTCCTGATTCCAGCTCTGCCCCTTGCTATGTGATCGTGACCAAGTCACATTAACCTCTTAAAAGTTTCAGCTTCCTAATCTATAATACAGGCATAGTAATGAGATCACATAAAATGAGAGCACATGGGAAAACGCGTACTAGAGTGATTACGGTAGATAATCCATACATGGAAGTACTTTTCTTTTCTGTGACCCTTTGTCCAAGGAAATGGGCTTCTATAATAAGAAACCAGAAGGATGTTGGGCTGATGAAAACAAGAGGCACCCCATCTCTATTATTTGATTTTCCCAGCAGCCACACAAAGTAGGTAGTTAGTTAATATTCCCATTTTACAGACAAGGTAACTGAGACTAACAGACTTCTGTTGTTTTCTAAGCACTTTATTTTTACAAATTTTGAGATAATTACGAAATCACAGGAAGTTGCAAAAATAGTACAGGCGCCATGTATCCGTTACTCAGCTTTCGCCGTGCTTTCGTCGTACCTGACCACGGACCTACGGAGCATCCGGACATGTCCTCAGGTGCACATCTCGAAGCGGGGTTGAAACCCAAAGCTGACAGTCAGAGGCATGGGTGGGCCCACTGCAGGGCTTTTACTGGGATAAAGGAATAGCGGATTGATTTCAGTGCCCTGGGGAGCCTGTCCTAATGTTCTAAGTGGCGACTTATGAGACAATAAGGCGCACTGACATGGTTAGAATGCTTCTGTCTCAGAAAAGGAAAACGGCCCTACGGACCCACTTGTCAGTGATCCCACCAACTCAGTACACGGGCCTTTAATGTGCTAACTAGGCTGCGGACACCGGCGGGCTTCCAGTTGGTGATGAAAGGCTTGCTATTTTATTACTAGTCCCTCCGGTTTATCAGCTCTTCCCTCCACTCTGCTTACCATTCCAAGTTAGGACTCTCTGAAGCCAGCAGATTTACATGGCCAGTTCTACCCAACCCCTTCCCTGCTCCGACTGTGAACTTGGAAAAGAAAATCGCTCCCACGTTTCTTACTGCACTATTTATCGGATGGGAGTTATTTCATCAATCATTAACATCCTTCTCAGAGAACCGGGTTCCCAGGAAAGAGGAAACTCGATCCTTTTCTTCAGCCCCGATATTGCTTGCAAGGCCACGCTACCCTCACAACCCGGTGATGCCTCTCAAACCCTCCGCCAGTGCGGCCCGTCTTTTCTGTTTGCCATGTTGCCCCAGGGGCCAAAAAATCCTTAAGAAAAATTAAAGGTATCGAGCAGCTCCCCCCACTCCAGCTGTCCCCCTTCTTCTCGCTGACCACTGGGAGACAACACTTACACATCGAAAGGCCACCCTTTCGTGGCTGCTGCCTTCCTAACCCGGTCTAGGGTCTGGTGGCACACCATGCTTCCTGAAATTGAGGAAGTCTGGGCAATGGCAAAAACAAAGAATACTTGTATTCCTTAAAAAAATAAAGGAGAAATGTTCTCTGACCCCCACTACAACAAAACCCTTTATAGAAAAAAGCACCCTGCTCAGCTGCAATAAGGTGAAAGGTTAAATGTGGACAGAGCAGTAATATATAAGCAGTTTCTTAGTTTTCTGGTGGGAATACTTAACAACTTAAGTATGTTTCCCCAGGAGGTAATCTATTATATTTTGTCCAGTTTCTTCCTCCAAGAACTGAATCAATTTATGATGTAATGCCCAGGGGAGAACAATCTTCTGGAAACAGAGTATCTTTCTGGGGACAAGGTTGAGGAAAACATCTTAATATTGTTACAGCTTTGGCCTGGCGAGTAATAGCTCTTCCCTCGTGGAGATGGCAGAGCATGAGCTGGGAAGGCAGTGAGATGTCAAAAGGACGCATACCTCCCAAGTGCTCGGGATATGCCTAGAATGGTTTACCTCTCTTGGAGAAATGCAGGATATAAATCCATTCAGACGTTTATAGGGCAGCTGCAGGACACTGGGCACGTCCTTCGGGGACTGAGTTGACAATGCCACATGTTCCAAGTGTCGGCATCTAAATGCAGACGCGGCCCTGATTTCTAGTTTAAATGGTATTTCTTTGGCCTTCTTTCCTGCTTCCAATCACCTTTACTACCAAAAAAATTTTGAGGAAAAAAGGTAAATCAACACTTATCGTTCACTTAGCTTTAAGAAATATATGCAAATTTTGATTCTTTGTGAAAGATTCTGGATGGCTCCAAAACCTCATTGTAGCTATTGATTTCAAGGACTCCTCCAACTAAGAACAGCCAGCAAGTATCCAAATGGCCCAACCTCCTCAACCTAGGTGCTTGAGGATGGAGGAGGCAGCTGGAGCGCGTGGAATAAACACAGGCCCACCATTAGGCCTCTAATCTTTCCCCAGGCCTCATCATTGCTGACTGCTCTACAGAGAAAATATCACTTCCCTGCCTCTTGTCCATCTTATTTATAAGATGAGAACAATAGTACGTGTTACTATGTACGTCCAGAGATAGGAGAATGCACAATATCTAAGAAGGGTGTTTTATTATAAGTTTTACTATATAAACATGTATGTTGTGTGTGGGTTGCAAAAAAAAAAAAAAAAATGGAGGGTCAAAGCCTAGACTAAGAGTTGTGAGATAAGTAGGTGGGCCTGGGTTACCTACTTAAAGTGAAGCTGGGTTGTTTCTCTGATGGGGAAAAAGGCCATGGTGAGAATTGTTTGGGAGGCTCCAATTTGATTGGGAAAGGTATACCATTTTTAAATCTAAAAATATAAGGAACCCTTCAGCACGCATAGGGTTTTTTAATAATAATAAAAAAAAAGGTAGAACTTAGATAAGCCAATGTCCAATTATTCCTACACTACCCAGTGAAGAATCCCATGCACCCACCACATTTAAATTTGAAGACTAAGAACTTAACAGCAACATTTAAAACAGAAAAATAAGAGCTAGCTTTTTACCAAGAAGTTTGTACTCTGCCCCACTCCTTCCCTTCTCCACCCCTCTTGAATCTTACACTCGTATTTACCTCTTGACAGCCTGAGAGCCATGGACCTCGGCAGGATCTACCCACCCAGAGAGGGCTATTTCCCTTCACTCAGACACACTACAAAGGACTAAGCACCCACTCCTTAAAATGACTTATGTCCAGAACATGCCAGTCAAGCCAGTGGATGGAATATAGATGGCCTTCACAGTGGTTAGGAAGCACAAATGTGCATTGTTCCTAACTGAAATACAAGACACTGTAAGTGCTTAATCTGTAGTGTTTATAATATCAAAAGTTAATGGCCAATGAAATTATCCATTTGATCAAAGTTAGAATTTTATATTTCAAAGGGAGGACCTAAAACCTGGCTTGGTCTTCGCTACCATATTTTGAGAGGCAGATTGCCTGGCTTAAAAATGTTTCCAGTATGTCTTGTTTAAAGCACAAACCAAGAGCCTGTTGGTCATAGGTGACCATAAATTTCAAGTTAAAATTGTGACCAATAAAAAATATATTTTGCCAGGGTTATGAAGCACAATGGTGCATTACAAAATGAATTATCGTAATTGTGCAGAGTACTTTCTCCCCATGGCTGCAAAGGGTGGGAATACTTAAAACCTAAGTGGGGGTTGTTGGAGTCAGTAAACAACATGGACTCATCATCATAAAGGAGTCATTGATACTCACTAGGGTGGATTCTTTGGGGGCCATAGAGGGCTACCGTCAAGGGGGTTTCATTGCATGCTTGCCGGGTCTGATGTTCCTGGAATTCTCAGATTCTTAGTGGTCTTTATAAATGTTTAAATACTTAAAGTCAAGCATTTATCACTCTTCTGGGACCTCTATAGAATTTATTTACATTTGGAGTTACTATTATCGGAGAGAAGTTCATCTAAAAAATATCAGCAAAAATAAAGCAGTGTATTTAAAAGTATTACCGCAATTGCAATTCCTTAAGACGAGTATCTAATAATGTTTTTTTAAAAATGCCACCTGCAAGTTGTAAATATGTGTATTAATTTTTCCCCACAGTATTTGCTTTGGCTGTGATCTAATATGTGAATATCCTAATATTCAGTTGAACAAGGGCTAAAAATTGTCAAACCAAATTCTTGTTTGAGAGCTGAGCTCTAACTACTGCCAGTTTGAGAGAAACACATATCCAGGTTTAGGGAATATGTTTTGTTTGTTTTGGCCATGACATAGGGTAGAACAGTTTCCATCCCATTTGAATGCATTCAAGAGAGTTTGAAATATTGCACAATAAAAGTCATTCATTATATCTGTCTCCCTTCCCTTCCAAAAACAAAAATGGCTGCCCAGTTCCAAATCTACACAGGGGGCAGGAAGAAGGGAGTCACAGGGTCACTGGAAATCACCCAAGACTAACACAGGTTTTTCAGGTTTGAGTTAAGGAATACTTCTGAAATCTTCATTCCCAACGTATACTTAAAACAAAAAAAGACTGGTCATGTGGGGTTATTTCTCTGTTATGAAAAATTAGAAAACAAACACATTGTACGTGTTCACATGTTAGGCATAAAATCATACACTTTACATCCAAGCGCTTGGCATCAGAACTAAACTGACGTGAACCGAAAAATCCTTTTACTCACTTTCTCTATGAAGTTTCAACTGTTTGACACCAATTTTACACAGAAAAACAATAATTTTACTGTTTAGCCCATACATTTGGAAAAGTCTATTTTTGTAAGCACCTGACCCTACTTAGCAGTTATATGATGGGCCTCCATAGAGAAAAAAAAGGACGTTTACTTCATTTTTACCCTTAAGTACCCAGAATATCAGAGCAGTGGAAATGCTGGTTGCTTTTAAATGGCAAAAATATAAACACCACTAGCATATTACTACATTTAACCTTATAAAACACTACCAAAGTAGAAGAAATATTTTTAAAAAGTCAATTTTAAGTGGGGGAATAAAGCCATGAGAATAAAAATTTACTAGATGTAAACAGATGTTATCTTTATATTTCAGAGCTTTAAAATTCACATACAAATACACCCAGGAATTTAGAACTTAAAAAATTATATAAATTTTCTTACATCTAAATCCAAAATTCCAGCAGTCTACACCCCTGCAGGCAACTTTTCTCATAGAGAATATAAATTAAACCATTTAAACAATGTGCGTGCCGTGGATAAATGGGAAAAAGGAAGACTTGTGAAAGGTTGCTTTTCACTAGAAATTTCAGAAATCTCAACCTAACCCCTAGAAAATGCAAACTTGTATTTTTCTTTAATGTGCATGCTCATTTATTTTCCCTTTTCATATGTGACAAAGAAGCAGTTCCAGAAAATTCTTGCTTCCCAATATCCTGAAATTCTCTAAAATCATTCTAATAAATCTTAAAATTAAGGTCACAACGGGCTAAGTATAATCTTGGTTGAAGATGTAGGACAGAAGTACATATCAGGAGAATGGCTGTAATTACTCATCTTCTCACTAAAGCTATCGTGTTACTTGCAGTCTGTACCACAATTTTACAAAAAGCAGAAAGCATCAAAGAAATGTACAAAAATGAACACATCAGCGCAAGATTAGGCAAACTTGAAATAGTTAGGCCATAGTACATTAGCAATTTGTCCATTCTAGAGCCAAGTCACGGCTATGAAATAATCTTAAAATAAATTTAAGCCAATCTTTCCTCTCTTTTTTTGTATGTGCAATTATTTATTTTAATTTAATTTCATCCCAATACTTCTCACTTGATCAAGGATTCCAAGCCCAGAGTCAACACTTCAGACATACTACAAAACCTGGTAGTATAAAAAAATAGAAATGCTTCAGCAATTAAGAGATTTCTTTAAAGCTCTGTTACGGTTAATTCACAATCTCTATTCTAGTTTTAAATCCATGCTTCGTCCAGATGTATTCATAATTTAGAATATAATGGGAAGTTAAGAAAAGTACTTAGGACAAAAACGTGTATGAGATGAAGCCAAGTTACACTGCCTAGTCTCAGTAAGAAATAATGAAAGCATGTTTGGAATAAAATGTGCCTTTCAGATCCCCATTCCTCTAAAATTCCTATTTGTGAACTTTGTTCAAGCATCACTTCTTCCAGAGAAAAACAAAACGAAATTACCTGATCTGAAGTTGGTGCCACCTCAAAGGCTGAGAGGTCCAAGGCATTCCTTTATAATCAGACCCTGTTGTAATTCGGCCCCCTTTGAGAGAACTGAGTGTCTTGAGGGCAGTGATCACATTCAGAAATTAATGCCTGGCACATATATTAATGAATCCACCATCTGCCTATCTGGTACAGCCTGGTGCAGGGAAATTTTCCCAGGTTAAAAAGGAATTCTCAAATGCTAAAGCTACTTTTTGATAATTGAGTGACAACTTTTATACTAAACCAAAATAAAATAAAAAACCTTAATTAATGAGAAAAAATGACGTATTAGATAATTTCATTTTTAGCAAACTTATTTTTGAACCTTATTTTAATTCAACTCACTTCATCTTCTGATAAATATTTGTACGGTGTTTAAAAAGAATTCTTTCTCAATGAGTAAATCTTACAGTGACTCAGGGTGATAATTTTAAATCATGAACTGTTGCAGTTTACAAGAAGATTTGGCTGAATGTATAGGTATAGGTACCCCAAGGAATTTGGTTTCCTTACCATATTTCTGATAGCTTAATTATTACTGACTTTTTGCCCTAACTAGTAATGCAGGCCTGGGAATAATTGTAGGCTCCAGATAGAATTGGTTGGTCAATTTTCTGCCTCTACTGGCTTCTTTCCTCACAAAAAGAACTTTAAATATAAACTACGATGAAGATTCACAGTAAATTAAAAAAAAAAAGCTTTCTTAGAGTAATCAAGATGGTGTGATGTTGGTTTCAGAGCAGATATATAGATCAATGGAACAGAATAAAGTCCAGAAATAGTCCTATACATATATAAGGTCAACTGATTGCAACAAAAGTGCCATTGTAATTCAACTAGAAATGCATAATCTTTTCAACAAATGATATTTCTATTAAGAAGCAAAACACCATCACCTTACACAACATACAAGAATTAACTCAAAGTAGATCTTGATCTGAGAGGTAAAACTATAATACTTGTTGACGAAAACAGAAAACTTTTGTGCTCTCGAGTTAGGCAAAGATTTCCTGGATAGAACACAAAAGCATGAACAATTAAAAAACAAAATTGATAAATAAGATTACATTAAAATTTAAACCTGCTCTTCAAAAGATACTGCTAAGAAAATAAAAAGAAAAGCCATAGACTGAGAAAAAATATTTGCAAGACATATATCCAATAAAGGGCTTGTATCAAAATATACACAGAACTCTTTCAACTCAATGAGACACAATAAGAAAATGTGGGCAAGAGAGTTAAATAGACATTTCAATAAAGAGGGCATACGGATGGCAAATAAGCATAGGAAAAGATGCTCACTTGGGAAATACACATCAGAACCACAATGAGATACTACTGGACCGCCTGAAATGAGATACTACTAAAATGAGATACTAGCCTGCAGAAAACAAAAAAGACTGACAATACTAGGTGCTGGCGAAAATGTGGAGCAATTGAAATGCAAAATGGCGCAGCCTCTTGGAAAAGCTTGGCAATTTCTTAAAACAGGTAAACATACCCCAATGGTACATCCCAGGAATCCCACTCCTAGGTACTTATTTAAAATAAATGAAAACATGTGTCTATAAAAAAGATTCATGCGATTGTTTATAGCAGCTTTATTTGTAGTAGCCCCAAAATAGAAACCATCCAAATATTCATCAGTAGGCGAATGGGTAAACTGGTACATCTGTAAAATGGAATACTACTTAGCAATAAACAGAAATCCACTACTTAGAAAATGGGACACGGATAAATCTCAAAAGTATTATGCTAAGTTTAAAAAGGCAGACACAAAAGAATACATACTATATGATCCCATTTATATCACTTTCTGGAAACGGCAAACTGTAAGGATAGAAATCAGGTGAGTGGTTGTGAGGGGACAGATGGGGGAATGGGGACTGACTACAAAGAGGTGGGAGACAATGTCTTTTGGGGTGATGAAAATGTTCTATTACTGGCCTGTGGTAGCAGTTACATGGATTTGCCAAAATTCAATTCAAAAAGGGTGGTCTTTACTGTAGGTTAATTATACCTCGATAAACATGACTTAAAAAAAGCTCTTTCAATCTAAAGCATGAATCAGGCATTATTCACCATTTTTTCTTGTTATGCCAGGTCTAAACATGACTCTTAATTCTATAACTTAAGTGCCAGTGGGGGAGGCAGGAGAAAATGGAAGCCATTAAATGGCATTAAGTAGCAAGAGAACAAGAGAGACAGGAAGAAGGCTAGGATGCCAGAATCTTATAAAGGGACTCTGCCAGGTAAGTTCCATAGGAGAACTTAATAACCATTTTAATTTCAAGGAACTTATCCAACATTTTCACACAAGCCCAGTGTGGCTTAATTTCTGATAATAAGAAAAAAAGAGAGAGAGAGAGAGAGAGAGAAATTAGCATCCATTAGTAAGGAGATGACTGACTACATACCAAATTCATATAATTCTATGCAAGGGTTAAAAAGACTGAAGAGCACTAAAGCTCTCCCTCCCTATTAAGGCTGAAGGACATTCATAGTATTTTGTTGATTAAAAAACTCAAGTTGCAGAAAGACACACATAGTGCTCCCATCAGAAGACAACAAAAGCTATATTCATGTTTATACAGGCAAAGGTCTGGAAGATGTGCACCAGTTGCTTTGCTAAGTGTTTACATTTAAGAAAACTGGGGAGAGGAAGGCGTGGCTGTAGGATGCTTTCATGGGGTGGGAGAAGAATTCTTAATTTTGTACAGTTCTCTACTTTTTTTCAAGAGCCACATGTTACTTCTTTAATGAAAATGAGTAACAATGAAGGTGAAAGGGAAATACCCGCAGTGACGAGAGCTGCCCTGGCTTCAAGGGAATGTGTACAGGAGGGAAAAACTTCAGATGTCATGCTGCCATCTTCTGGAACAAATGAGAATTTACAGGAGCCGGAAAAGAGAAGAAGTTCGAATGCAGAATGTCAAAGGTTACAGCCGTAAAAAAGATAAGGCTGGAAAAAAAACTACTTTAAAGACTAGTCTTTAATGTAACCACTAGTGAAAAGAAAATGTTAAAAACAAGTGAGCATGTCAAACACAGAAATCTTTAACTTTTCACAAATTTTACACTGCAAATAAGACTTAAGAGGATAAAACTGTGTCTAAGTTGCTTTGATCTCTGAGATCTGATCTCTTTAGGAAAAAATGTCTGTTATTTACAAATATCAACAAAATATTCTCACTAAAACATTCTGAAAGGAACGCAACTTGTTTATATTTTTAACCGTCGATGGCGGAAAATGAGAACAATTTCACATTTGAAAAATCAAGCCCAAAAAAAAGACCAAAATGTTTGTTTCCCTCATTCTTTAGTACTTCTTAATAAAACAAAGCATGTGATATTTTAAAAATTCAAATACAATTGAGATTATAGATCATCAAACAATTAAAAGGGGAGAAAATAAGTTTTTTCAGTCTTCATGTTAAACAAAGGAGAAATATAAAAAATTTAACAAAAAACAAGGTCCTCTATCATCTTATATTTATGAACGCTTTAAAACAAAAGCTTCATAAGAAGTTAATTAGTTCTTTTTTCTTTTGGTTTGTTTCCAGTGGTATAGATTTGCCAGCCACACTAAACTATAAACGGGGGAGAAAAAAGTCCATAAATAATTCACGTGTGAAGATAAAAGAAATTTTTAAACAATCAACTCTTTAGCAGAAGAAATTGGGGATCACTTCGAGTGTTAATGTAAAATACATTAGTCTTTAGCAGCAGGAGTTCCAGACCTATTGGTGCCAAGAAGGTAACAAATAGTCTGTATCTGAGGAGGGGAAATGGGTGCTCAGCAGGGGCTTTCTTCCCTGTTGTGTTATTTATAGAGAACTCTATTTGTTAACATGTTTCTGCTATCAGGGAGTGGGGGAGTTAAATGATTTAAAGGATTCCAAAGACAATTGTTTAATGATACGATGATTTAGCACATTCACAAATTCCAGATACATAATAATTAAGATTTTCAAACTGCTATCACCAGAATGGAGATAGGATCTATAACTATCTGGCTGAGGCTTAACTAGAAAATCTGAGACAAGTGACAGTATTTGGTATTGTAAATTAAGTTAGAAAGGCTGGAAAATGCCACTTTAAAAAAGAAATCAGTGGCCTACCACCACACTTCAAGTTAAACTCATTCTCCAGGGCTGCTTCCGATGAGTTTCTAAATTTAAAAAAAATTTTATGGAAAATATGAATTTAAATGTGAAATTACCTCTAACTAATGTGAATAACCTGAGAAATAAGTCTTCGACTAAACCGCTATATTTCATCAAAAACCAATCCCCCATCTCCCACCCCACAAATCATGTAAGAATTTTGTTTCAAGGACAAAATGCTTTCGCATTAGTTATTTATAAATTATATTTTTATTTTATAATGACAGACTTTTCCCCCAAAATGCTGTTCTGTAAGTATTAAAATAAAAATTTCATTGGAGACAGATAAAGTCATTTAAGCTTCTCCTAGCTGTAAACCAAAGGGAAAACAGGTTTTATAATTTCCATCTTTCCTGTTAAAACTTTTAACCCGTTTTTGGCAAGATTTTAAAATAAAAACACAACTCATCTCACTTTTTTAACAGCTTTCAACCGTATACTAACGCTCAATTTTCAGTTACATTAATCCTATCATTTTTTTTTTTGTTGTTGTTAAAAAAACTTCCAACCTCCTCTGTCCAGATACGATGAGTCAATTCTAAAAGATGCTCTTTTACAATGTACTAAATATGTACTAACATGAAATAAGAGACATATTTTTGGGTCCAAAAACAATACTTTTTTAGCAGAATACTAATAAAACACTTAACATGAGGGGAGGTCTTGTTTAATAGAATGTTTTCTTTTCGAATGAAATTCACTTATTTCTCCTTAAAAGTAGATTCGATGATTTTATTGGAAACGTTTAAAACACTGAAGTTGAATAAAGAATGGGAACCAGAAGGAAAGAATCTTTTAAGCATGCATGGTTATCTTCTCTCTTGCCAAAGTCCTGCAGGAAACGTCAGTTATGGCTGTAGTTCTCTGATATGTTCAATTCTCCCGTCGTCATTTTAGGGAACTCTATCTCTTCTGGTTGAGAGAGGTTCTTCTGTCGCGTTTTGACTTAGTATTTTCAGTGTTTGTAAGTGCAGATGTACAAAAGCTCTTCCTCCTTCTCCCAGGTAAACGCAAAGAATCGGTGGCAAATTTCTCACTGTTTTCTTGACCTGATATGGAGGGCTGTATACCCGATTTTGGTCTGGAAGACACAATTTTTTTTCTGGGGGACATACTTTCAAATCCTGTGCTGTCAAATGTCCATACTGTTCTCCTTTTGGTACTTTGGGAAGCGTAGGAATTGGAAGGAAACGGAAGTGAAATCCATACAAGTCCTTCATTTTCCAAATCTTTTTGTAGCCTTGAGCTACGTCTGACTTTTGTTTCACTATTTGTTCTCTGAAAGGTTTGCTCTATGGCATCAGATAACTCTTTACACAGTTCAGACTTTTCTAAACTAAGTTCTACAGAGCTGTCCACCCCGCAGGAAGGTTTGTGATTTCCACTGTTTTCCAAATGGAAACTCTGACCACCTGAATAACACACAGAGCATCTTCTGTGTTTCCTTTCACAGCTTAGGCCACTGCTACTTTCCGTGGAGTTTCTTCCCAAACCCTCACTCTGACTTTTATTTCCTTCTAGACCAGCAATTAAGACATCTTCTGGATAATCATCCTCTTTTTGAGAGTCAGACATTAAAGACTTGGTCAGCAGGTTTCCTTCAGTGGCTACTAAGAAGTCATCCTGTTTTTCACACTTTATATCTTCCGAAATTTTAAAGCTTTGGAAAACATTTACTCCATGTTGACAACCAGCAGAAAATTCTTGGGACTGTAGAATAAAATTAGATTTTGGATTCTCTGCTACAATGGGTTTTTTAATCAAAGAAGCATAAGAAATAGGACTGTTTTCATTCCTGGTCCCGGTTTTTAGTCCATTTTCACTTTCCAACTGACTTTCTGCTTTTGGAATATTTTTATTTTCATGAATTTCTATAGTACTTATGTTTGAATCTTGATCAAAAGCAGCATTAACAAGCGGAAAGGAACTTTTTATATAAGAGCTGCAGAATTCAGACACATCGTATTTATTAGAGTCTTGATTCATCTGCAAGTCTTCTGAGTTCTGAGGCAAAAGAGTCTTTCTCTCAGGCAGCTTCATTTCCTCAAGTTCACCACTTGAACTGAATTCATCTATGGGCATAAATAAGTTTGATCTAATTAAAAAGTAACAATGAAAATAAACTTTAACAAATCATAACAGGTGCCATATTGGTTTCCACGTTTTAAGCTTTCCAAAATCACAAGACCTACAAAATGTTACACTGTACTTGCTCCCATCTGTCATCATTCTTTCTCTTTTAGTTCTTCCCCAACCCACAGGTTAAGAAAATATGTATTACTACATGAATTAATAAAGCACATAGTCTCAGACCAGAAAAGTGAGAACTATATCTTAAATTGCTTCCTCTAGTCTAATGTACTTCCCACAATACAAGGTCAATTAGCATGAGGAAGCCACATTTCCCATTTCCTTAAAAATGAATTACTGAAAATGGGCAACATCATGAATTTTTTCTATCAATGTTTCCTCTGAAATTTTTCTATCAATGTTTCCTCTGAAGCAGAGGAAATAAACCTTAGAATTCTGGGGGACTTGAGAATTTCACTAAAAGATTACTCCCTGAAGACATTAGCGTCTTATGCCCTCTGTTAAAAAATTAATATAAACTGTACTATACTCTCAAATAGAGCCACATTTGTTTCAGTATTCTAAAAATCTCCCCCCTTCTGTCCCAATCTCTGACAAATCCATCTTCCAGAAAATTTGTACCATGTGGAGCATGTCATATGTTTTTCGCACACTATGTCACATCATAGGTGAAATAAATCATAGGTGAAAAAAGCATCATCAAGGTTTTCAAGTTACATAACATAGCATAAATAAGTTCCGGCTTTATGTGTTCTAAATCTTAGTGCTATTAGATGCCATCTCTCTTGTTATCTCAGATAACAAAGTTTTTACCTGACCAAGTCAAATGAGCATAAAAAATGTTTTCGACAAAATCAACACTGGAAGATACATAAAACATAAGCTAAGCCAAAAATCTAAAAAAACAACATTTCAATTTGAAAGGTATATAGCCATGATTTGGGTATTTAAAATCACGTCATGTAAAGCTAGAGGTTAACACAGGGCAGGGTCCTCTCTGTGCAAACCAACTCATGCCAGCTGGGTTCTTTATACAACTTTACACGAAAAGGGACATTTATGTATTGTTCATAAAATTAGCATGCTAGAGAAGGAAGGCAGGAGAAGGGATAGAGGCAGAGAAACGCAGAGAGCAGAAGACTGGAAAGCGGTGAGGAAGGGAGGGCGGGAGAGCACTTCATACTCTGATACCATTGGTTATGGCTAAAAAACGCTTCGGGTATTTCGAGAAAGAAATTCTCTAGTAAGATGCAAGATGGAAAACATACTAACAGTCATTGCTTAAACACCTTCGGAAAAACTCCTGTAAAGAACTGGGGATGATATAATGAAAATAAGACTTAGTTTCCAGTCTCAAATGGACTTCAATTTGCAGGGAATGGATCACTATCGACCAGGTAATAAAGGTGTAATGTGAACGAAGGTGTAATGTGAACAAAGCGTTTTCCTGAAAAGGCAGCCAGTACAGCTAAATCTTAAAGGATAAGTAACATTAGGCCAGATTAAAAGAAGTGGGTTGGGCAACTCTTGTCCCGAAATGGACTACAAGAGAAGGCTGGGCAGGAGAGCACGGCCCCTGCTGGTGCCCAGGGGCCGGGAGAGCTGTGTGTACGACTGTGGGGTGGTTGTGCCCTTGTCCGGACTTTTGTGCTTTCCTGCGATTAAGTAGGCAGAAGCCAAGAGTTTATGGTGGCATGTACTGAATATTTGCTATATATCCTATATGGTATACTGCAAATGAAATGTAGGCTATAAATATTTGATTTACGAAGGCAGCTATTTTCAAACGATTCTATATAAAATTAACACACCAAATGAACATATACTCTTATTACTTACAACATAATTTAGTCAATTTAAAACTCAGGCACTATAAAACCAGATGCAACTCCAACTTTTATCTAACCAGGATATCGACTAACTTAATTTTTGATTTTAAACAAAATATTTAAAGTAATCAAGTTCGATTTACAAATGTCACTTCTAGAAGATGCCAACTCCACTGTAACATAAGTATTTTTTTAAATTTTTGTTCTTAATTCATATAAGATACATCTATTGTTGAGCCATCACCTCCTTCACCTTTCACGATTGACTATAACGCCAAACAGATTTTACTTTAACAAAATGCTTTAAAAAGCAAAATGAAACAGGATGAAAGAAAATTATTTCCCCTAAAATTATATGCAATATCTTGTGTCTGAGTTTCCCTGGACAGTCTCCAGAGCTGCCATTGGATTCTGAAAAGCGTCGAGGTGACTGCAAAAGTCACACACTCTTGCTTTCTTAACGTTCTCATAGTAATATGAAAAGCTGCTGTTTTTGATTTATGTACTCTTTACACAGCGAATGAGAAAAAAAAAAAAAAAGAGTGAAAGAGCAACAAAGAAGGTAAAGAAAAAACATAGAATGTAAACGGCAGGAACAGGACAGAATACCTGAATACATCCTTTGGACTCTTGGAACCGAAGGCGACATCTCAGACACCTCGGGCAGCTCTGCAATAGGACTTAGGAGCGGCTTCTTAGAAGCAAAGTCTCTTCCCTTATATAAAGACTTGTCAACGCCTTTCTTCCGCTTTGCTTTCTTCTTTCTGCAGCTTTTTAAAACCTGAGAAAATGTATTAAAATGCTGTAATTAAGAAAGATGTAACACCACATATAATTAAGAAAGCTGCAACACCACGTACAATTTTGACCCTTTAATTTCTACAGAAACACTTAACACCGGTTATTCCATTTAAATTTTTAGAAATTTGAGTCAGGGGTGGGGGGCTGGGTACCTTACACAAAGTCAAAGAAAATGTAAAGCAGAACCCAACTGACAAATTGTAGGGTACCATTCTATATTTCCAGGAAGCATTTGCCAAAATAAGTTCTGGATAAGTGAAAAATAGATTAGATGCTGTAGATTTGGACAGCAACTAAGACATGAGATACTCAGAACTAGGGTGTAGTTAGGATGACTCAGGATTAAAAGAATCTATGAGAGGCCCTTTTTTTGTTCATAGATCTGGTTGAAGAAATAATACATAAAAATTTGAAGAGAACAGAGCTAGCTGAGCTGACTCAAACAACAGATTTAATCAAAATTAAAATAAATAGGTCAAAATAAGATACATTTTGACAAGTACAAGCAGAAGATGAAGGACCAAGGTTTGGTAATAACTGAGGGGAAGTACCAGATGTGGCTTTTAAGGAGCTCATGGCCTGACACCAAGTAATTATAGTACGATGACCACGACAGACTCCGTATGGACTGAGATGGGTACTTGGCCCATGGGAGGAATTCGAGTTGGGCTCCACAGAAAACATCACGTCTAAGTTAAATCTTAAGCAAGGGAGAACTGTTCTGGCTGATTACGGGAGTGGTGTAGAAGGGCTTTGAGAAGAAAAGACAGTGGCGCACACATGAGCGCTAGGTGAGGCCGCAGTGCATGGTCAGCGGACCCACACAGAGGTAGCAGAAGCTAACACAGCAAGCAGGACCCTTGTGCGCACTGAGCACGAGCCTGCGAGCAATGAGGACTCACTGCATGGTGGTTCAGGGAGAAACGACATCTGATGTTACACTTAAGAAAGATCATTTGGTGACAGCATAGAAATGAATGGCGTGAAAAAGTGGATGATAGTCAAGGCTACAGAAGTGGCAGGGAGCTGTATATTCCTTGAGACACCTATAGATATCCTATAAAAACAGAACATTCCATGGAAAATAATTTTAGAACTATAAATGTTCCTTTCTGTGATTAACAATATACATTTAACAATATATTCTCTGAGCATTCTTCAGTATAAATAATCTCCCCATACATTAGGAAAATGCTGGGTTACTTATTTTTCCACGAAACATTTTTTTCCATAGAATTTCTGGACTTCCATGGAATAGTAGGGGAAATGATAGCTTGGTCAGTGAGTGTGGAAGCCGAGAGAAAATCTTTTTTTAAAAAATTAAATTTATTGAGGGTGATGGTTAATAAAATGTTTCAAGTATACAATTCTATAATACATCATCTGTACATTGCATTGTATGTTCACCACCCAAAGTCAAATCTCCTTCATCACCATATGACCCCCCTTGACCTTTATCTACTTTTCCCCTCCCCCCTTTCTCTCTGGTAACTATTGTGTCTGAGTTGTTTGTTTGTCTTATTTGTTTGTTGCTTTCAAGTTTTATATCCCATATGAGTAAAATCATATGGTTCTCCACTTCTTCTACATGACTTATTTTGCTTAGCATGACAGTCTCAAAATCCATCCATGTTGTCACAAATAGTAGTGTTTTATCTTTGCCAAGAGAAAATTTTAACTCGGGCTCCACAGATAAGTTACAAAAGAACAACATCTGGCCTCCAGAAGCCTTTGGTTCAAATCCTGACTCTGGTGCCAGAAGCCTTTGGTTCAAATCCTGACTCTGCCACTTAACTACTTTATAACCTTAAGCAAGTCACCTCACTTCTCTGGATCTCATTCTCATCTGCAAAATGGGAATCGCAAGAGCTGTGCTGAGTATTAAATAAGTTAACATATGTGAAACAGTTAAAATAGGGCTTGACTCACAGTAAGAGCTATACGTAGGCTATTCTTGTTCTTTTAAATTCCTTCCTACTACTTTGAGAACTAATACGGAAGAAAGTATTTTAAATACCAAACTATGCTCTTAGTATTACTGTGTGATGTAGACCTTACATGGTCCGTTAATAAACTATGGTCAGTGTCATCAGGTCATAAACTCTAGGAAAAATCCCCTTTTAGCAGGAAGTTGAAAATCTTTGTTTATATAAAATGTCTCCAGCACCTGCAGCAGTGTGTGGTGCATAGTGGCTTCTAAATAAACATGAAGAAATGAATGAATGCATGTAAAAGAAAAAGAAGTACAATTAATTAAACCATAAAACTTGCTAAACATGATAAAACACTAATATTTTGTTTTTTCATGGTCATGGGCCATAGAAGTATACCATCTAAAAAGAAAAGATTAGAGATTAAAGCACCTGTGGTCTGCCCTGAAAATTCATCGAGCGGTGCTTATATCAGCCATGAGGTTGTATTTGCGAAGGCTAGAGCCTTAACAAAATATGAATTTACTCCAATACCAAAGCCTTGCTTATAACTGTAATAAACAAAAGAAGCCACCTGTGATTGGAGCCCTAGGGAAGTCATGTGATCTAGAAATTGGTTTATGTCTAGGAGCGGACAAAGGACAACTAAAAGTATTACCCTGTAAGTGATTCCATTTACTCCAGAATCACCAATATTTCTTTTCATACAGTGAAGGTCATGCACCAGAAGTAAATGCTTATCTTATATTTGCAATTAATACATATTTAAATTCTTTTCTGTAAGTAGCTTTAAAGTGATTTAAAAATAATTCTTTAAAGTGATTTAAAAATGATTCATGTACATAGGAACAAATCAAATTGTACAGGAAAGCTAACGACAAGCATACATTTCCCTACTTCTGCTATTTACTTATTTATTGGTTCCACTTCGAGATATGTAGGCAGCTCCATCTCTATAAATAAGGGGCTCATATTGCTATATTTTTAACTTTTTATAATGGAAAATGTCGAATCCACAAAAAATAGAGAGAATAGTATATTGAACCCCACGTACCCATCAAGTGGTTTCAATAATTACTAACGTTTAAAAAATCAAGATTAGTTTATAACCTCCCCAGATTATTTTAAAGCAAATCCCAGATATTACATAATTTCATCTGAAAACTCCTACAGCACCTCTAAGAGGTAAGGGCTCCTTTTTTTCCTACAACAAAATGTAATATTTTATTACCTGACGTATTTATTGTTGATTTTTTTCTTCTTTTATAATGGAGTTTTATTTTTTCCAGCTTTATTGAAATATAAATGACTTGACATCACATAAGTTTAAGGTATAAAATATATGTATTGGATATATGTATATATTGCAAAATGATTATCTCTTTTTCTTTTTATAACAACCAATACTACTCAGCAATAAAAAGAACTACCGAAACACACAAAAACTTGGCCAAATCCGCGAATTACTCTGAATGAAAAAAGCTAGTCCCAAAACGCTACAGAGTGTGTGATTTCATTTATGTAACATTCTTAAAATGACAAAAATAGAGAAACAGGTAACAGATTACTGATTGTCAGAGGTTAAACTGGGGTAGAAATGGGAAGCAAATGAAGCTACAAAAGGGAAACAGGAGACAGACATCTTTGTGGCAACGAATGTCCTATATCTTGACTGTATTTTGATACTGTATTATTGTGATATTGTACAACAGTTCTGCAAGATGTCATCATTGGGAAAAGCTAGGTACAAGATATTTGGATCTATCTCTTCTTACAACAGCAAGCATTTCTAAAATTATCTCGAAATAAAACATTTAAACCCAAAAAACCATAACGACAGTGAGTTCAAAGTTTTCCAACTGGTCCATAAACACCTTTTTACAACTTTTCAAATCAGGATCCCAATAAGGTCTCCACACATGCCATGTGGTTGGTAGATCTTTTAATCTATGGTTCCTTTGTTTTTATCCCTTGCTGTTTATTTGGTGAATAAACTGAGTCATCTATCCCATAGAATTAGCCAAACTCCAGGTTTGGCTCACTGCAATCACTTTATCTTCCTCCATCCCCTGTACTTCTTATAACTGGTCATTAGATGTAGGCTTCATTAGGATTCAGTTTTAATTATTTTTTGGAAAGAGTCTTTCATGGATGGTTGTACATTTCCTGATGGCATCAGGAGACCCACTCTCCTTCTGTGGCATTGTGAATGCACTGGGCTCAGGTGTTCCGTCCGATCCATCCATCACACCCCCACCCCCATCAGCCTTCTACCTAACGTTCAAAAGCTTTCGTGAACATGTCATTTTTACTTATTAGTGGAAATTCTTCATTAGTTATTTACTTAAAATAGAGTTCAAACTTTATTTTCTAGTTTTTGGAAAAATGAGTTGATGTCCTCGACAGCTTCTAAGGTGGCCTTTAGGTTTTGTTATTATTATGAACTTAAGTGTTTTTTCATAATTGATGTTTGTGTTTCAATCTACTGCAATCATTATTGCTGATGGTCACACTGTCCCACTTTGGGTCCGTGGTAGCCCCTTCTAGATGGTCTTGTCCTCTAACGGGAACCCAGTAGTCTCGTCAGCTTTCTGGCTTGCACACTGGGACAGACCTAGGCTCATCTCCTACATCTGTTGCTGTAAATCTGAAAGTGGCCATTTCACTAAAGAACTCTGATAGTTTTTAGTAGAAAATGGTATTTAGAGACAGCAAATCTAGGTCCATCTAGGTACCAGGGATGTTCACTGCTTCTAAGCCTTATCAAAAGAGCTAGAAAATTATTTTAAGTGAAAAAACATAATTTCATACTTATATTTCCCATTCGAATTTTGTCTAGCAAGGTTTTGAATTTGATTTGAAATTGTTTTCTGTCTCACAGTGAGAAGTCTGGATTCCTAATGACAGTTAAAAAAACTGCTTATTTTCTTGATTCTAGATGAATTCTTCCATCATCTGAGTACTTCGTATTGTTTAAGATATCTTTACACTTATTTCTGTCCTTAGGATATATCCCACTGGGATTTTTCAAATTTCTAAGTCTGAGAAAACTTTGTGAGGTTGAGCCACCAACTTGATATACAGTTAAGATAACTCGTTTCATTTTGTTTTCAATTTCTAGAGATTGTTCTTTTACCCAAATTTCATTTGTTTTAGAGTCACGTGAAACATTTACACAGATCAATGTCGAAAGGAAAAAGACAGTCAAGTAAATATAGCTTTCATTCCTTCCTCTTCCCTCCTGTTGCTTCTCCCTGTAGGTAACCAGTTTTTGTTTTTGCCTTATTCTTCCACTTTTTTTTTTTTAATTAAAAAGGTTTTGTGTGTGTGTACACATGTATTTATTATTATTTTAAAATGTTCCCTATTTTCTCAGATAAAAAAGGTAGTGTATTAGTTTGTCAGATTAGCTGCTGTAACAAAACAACACAGACTGTGTGGCTTAACCAATATTATGTTCTCACAATTCTGGAAGCTAGAAGTCTAAGACGAAGGTCTTGGAAGGGTTGGTGTCCTCTGAGGCCTCTCCCTGGTATACAGATGGCTGCCCTCCTGCTGCCTCTTCCCAAGGTCTTCTCCCTGAGTGTGTACCCTGGTGTCTCCTTTTGTGTCCAAATTTCTTCTCAAAAGGATACCAGTCAAGCTGGATTAGGGACCATTCTAAGGGCCTCATTTTAACTTAAACACCACTTTAAAGGCTCCATCTCCAAAAACATTCCCATCAGAGACTTTCTCCCTGGAACACGCTTTCCTTGCTCAGATTTAGACTGGCTGATCTAGGCTGGCTGAACAGCTATCATCAGAGATTTCTCTTGCATTGCTCTCTTATATTATTATAGCTACGATGTCTTGAATTCTCAAGCTTACTTCCTGATTTTGCTTGAGTACCTCCTCCAGTAATAGCCAAAGAAAAACTTTCAGAGTCCCGGAAATGTCTGAATGTGTTTACTTTGTATTTTACACTTAATTAAATTTGGCTAGATCTAGAGTGATGGGCTGATACATATATTTTTGTTCCACAGCTTTAAATGTCCTGTTGAGTATTCCTTCAGCATCAGACTTTTCTTAAACTTGGTACCACTCTATTTCCTGGTAGGTAAACTTGTCTCCTTATCCTTACTGCTTAATTTCACAAGGACATGTCCAAGTCCTGGCGTTTTTTCATTGTTTTAGGCATTCAGGAGGCCCTTTAAACCTGAAGACTCCTTTCTTCAGTTCTGAAAAATCTTTTGACAATTTCTTCCACTCTGTTTTCCTTTTCTGAGATCCCTATGAAGTCTCATAGATTGGTCTTCCATGTCTCTTTTTACTAGTTTGTCTCTATTTTGCTCTGCCTTCTGGGAGACTCGCCTTAATTTCATTCTCTAGTCTGACTACTAATATGTTTCGCAAATACTTTTTTGCTGCTCCTTTTTCCTAGCATCCTCTTTTTAGTTTGTCACAGAAGATACTTTCTTAAATATGACTACATCCAAATATTTATTTTTTATAAAGTTTCATTACCTGAAAAACATTTCTCCCTGGGGTCAGTTTTTCAACCTTTTAATATTGGCCTGTCTTGCAGTTCGTTCTACTCAGTTGTCTGATTCTTAAGAAAAGAATGGAAATTGGTATGGGTTTCCTCTGCTTTCCCGCTGTCTCTTTCCTGCATAGTAATTTCTACTAGGGACTCTGTGTGGGACACAGAGGGAGAATGGGGCGTGTCAATTGCAGGCCTTGCTTTAGAGCAAGAGCTGTTAAAATTGGGGGACTTTCCAAATATCATAATAAAGGTTTTAACCTAGATGACAACATCTGTTCTGAGCTTCAAGCTGGGAGACGGGGGTGGGGTGCCGACGGGTGGAAATTGTTTCTTATATAGGACTTCAATTAATCTGTTTTTCACTAGCACCTCTCACTCTCACCATATACTGTGTCTGCCAATACTGGGCCTGGAGTCTCCTGGGGTCCTGAGGGCCGGGCGGGCTCCCCGGCGCCTCTCTTGCTCCCTCCTAGCACATTCTGAGCTGTAAATCTTTCCACCTCTTTTATCTGTTGACATGCTCCCATCTGCTTTGTCTTCTAGAAATTCACCGAAGCCTATCATCTGTTGCTTAATACCCCTACTCATTTCCTTCCTCTTTTCATTGTTATTCTAAGTCTATTCCTCCTATTTTATTAATTATTTTGATTCAGTGGGGGTCCTTGGAGGGGTTGGAGCAAAACTTAATACTCGACGACCCTTTTTGAACTTTCCGGTAATTGATTTTATATGAAGTAGTAGATATAGAAATGAGGGAAACCAATTTCTAATGCAATAAAATAAAATGTATGCATATTTTTAAACTTAATGTATATATAGTTTTACAGCAAAGGGCTCTTTCGAAGGAGTATGTGACCCAAAAAAGGGGACTGAATCAGAAAAACACCCAGTTTCTTCTTACTCTGCTGACTTGGGGGTGTTTGTGCCATGTTTAAACCAAGTGAGGAAACAGTTTTTGTTTTATGGAGCAGAAAAGAAGTTTACTAACCATTCTGTATATTGGGGTGAAACTGAAGTTTAGTTTTGGAAATGTGGACATTTTTAGGTGTATACAGGATGGTTTGAGAAGAGATGTCTAGCAGGCAGATGAACATATGTTTATAGATCAGAGAGATTCAGGAGTCATCAAGCATGCTGCGTATAAAACCATCCAGAAAATACAGAGTTTGAAAGGGCAAAGAATAGAATGCTGGGTAACACAAACATCTAAGGATGGATGGAAAAGAATAAAACTTTAATGAAGACTGTAAAAGAATGTTTTTGATAACGTCAAGTGTTGCTGAGATGTTGAGTAAGAACAAGACCTCAAAGGACGCACTGGATTCTGGTCACTAAGTTACTAAATAACTTGCAAAATAATTAAAGTGAAGTGGCGGAGTGGTGGAGAACGAGACAGCACGGCAGATAATATGTGGAACAACGGATTTGTAGAAACACCTGTTGGAGTCCCTCAGCGGTGATGTTAGATGGGGAGGGGATCGTGGTTAGATTCATTCATTCAGAGTTGAAGTGGAATGAAAGGAAGGAAGAACTGAGATTACTGACAAGAGTGGTTGATAACAGGTCACTGGGGTTTAGAATGAGAAAGGAAACTGGAAATTAAGGGATATTTAAAAGCTGGAGGGTAAAAAGAGAGTCAGATTATTAGAACTGGCAGAGGCATGAGGAAGGAAGTGAGAGCGCTGGGTGGACAGGAGGTCGGGTCAGAGAACGGGACATATAAATGCACATTATTAAAAGAGAGAAGGGCTTAGCTATTAACAAGCTCGGGGTGTGGCAAAGGAAGGTCCAGATCATCGAAGGGAGGGGGACTAGGAACTGGGTTAAAGGGCTAGATCGGCTATTCATTAAGAGACGGTGAAGTCATCTGAGCCAGGACAGGCCTTGACGCGTTGAAGAAGACGGAGAGCTTAGTTTCTAAGTTCTTCTTCAAGCATGAGGAAGTGATCAAGCCACTGACAGAACCAAGGTCAAACGAGTGGCAGATGGTACACTCATCCTCGACTAGGAAATCTGAGGAGTCCCCAAATAGGGTAAAGTTAGATTAGATTCAGAGATAAGAATCAATTTAGCATTGGAGTGCGGATAATTTACTGTTCTGGATCCACGGAACACAACGAAGAAGATGCGAAAATGGCCCTCAGGTAATTAACTAGAAAAATTTTGTTTGCATGTTCTCTTAACCACACAACAAAGAAATGCACTTCTACTCTTCGCTGTATCTTTAAACACACTCACCCGACTCTTTTTAGGAAGTGTTCTGTCGGTGTGCTCGCTTTCTTGACATTTCCTCCTCTTACTTTTGTTTTCTTTACAAGGCTGAGCTTCTGTATTCAATAAACTGCAAACGCTCTCTTCTGAAAAACTACTCAATTGCTATAAAGAAAATTTAAAATAGGAATAACATAAAACACAAGTAGTTCTATTTTAATCTGTGTCCTCTCGCTTATTTTCTTTCCATGCTGCTTCTACCATTTTTATATCCCATTTCCATTTAATTCAAACACCATTAGAATTATTTTAACCAACCTAGCACCTCAAATGGTTACATTTATGATTATAAGATAAACAAAAGCGATTACAAATTTTTGATCTATCAAACAGACCCAGAAATATATGCACTCTGACCAATTATTTTAAGGATGAAAGATCAAACTTAAGAATTAGTTGATTTATTCATTCATCGCAATATTTATTGAGCATTACTGCCTTTAGGCTATGGGAAAAAAATCATGAACTATTAGATTATATAAGTTTGAATTCTGGGTTTATTATCCAATAATATCAGCCTAAAATCCTGTAACAGTATACTATATGTTTATACAATATGACGCACAGACAAAAATCCAATTTTATCTAATTTAATAAAACAGCAAAGGACATGAATTCAGTGAAAACTATGCTCATACTGAAAATAGCTAAAACCTTGTGTTAAAAAACCACACGAAACAAAGTACGGTTTTAAAAAAGATTACATTTGTGTCATTTTCTGGCTCTGCTAATTATATTCTACTCTTCTTCACTTTGTACCTCAATAAAATTCATAAAACTCCACAGATCCCAAAAAGCTTTCAAACAGAGTACCTTCCACATTAACATAAACTCTGAAAGCACCTTATTTCATTGGATTTTTCTTCTCACAGAATTAAAACAAAATCAGGAAAACATTACTACCCTGGGTTACGTACCAGGGAAGATACAGTATTAACATTTAATGACACTAATCAAGCCAAGATTTTACCCATAATCATTTGGTCATGAAAAAAGGAAAAAAAAAATCTATTGCAAGATTTAAAAATACGTTGTACCAAGTACAAACACTTACAGTTCTTCTGTTGGAGGTCCGTGTTCTTCTACCTCTCTTACAGGAGGATATTTTCTCCTGGTTATTTGAAGAGCTGTAGGTATCTGTGCCTGATGAGCCAGATACAAGCAAGATTAGGGTAACTAACAGAAGTTACAAGATCCACCGTCTTTCAGATCCACTGCATACTCTTTGGGATACTCACCTTTGCTTTAGTATCATATCTTAACAGAATACCAAGACAAATACATTTTGAGATTCATATAAATTTTTCAAAACTTTAAGTTTATTTGAATAACCCAGAAACTTTCGCCACTTTTCATGGAGACTAGAACATATTACCTTGCTAACAGATTAAATTATATTACAATAAATACCCATATTTTCACTCATGTCTATTATTTACACCAAGCTACATTTTGTACGATGAAATCGCAGTAAAGAGCATTAAAATGATCCTGAAAAACTTTATTTTACAAAGTTCAGGAAAATTTTAGTTTCATCACTTTTAATGCTATAAATGAAAAGCAGTATAATGTGTTAAAGAGTATAGGCCTCAGAACGTGACAGACTATACTTCAAATTTTAGCTTTAACTAAATACTGAATGTCTCGGATTCTGTGCTAATAAGCTTAGTTTGTGTCCCACGGCCAATGAAAAGCCATTAAAGGAGTTTGACAAGGAGAGAGACATGAATAATGGTTCCCATCCTGTGTTTTCCCCATGACATTTGCAAGCCAGTTTGTCAGGAAAGGGCTGAGATCTTTGTTGCCTTTATCATTATCGAAAAAAACCCAGAGATCTTGGAAAGTACATGTACCTAGGATGTCATGTAAATGCGGATGGACAATTTTGGATATTTAAGAATGACCCTTATGACCGGTATCATTTCATTTGTGCAAACTGTGCAAAGGAGCTTCCATATAAGTTAAATGTGTGTAATTATAAAGTGTGAGACTTGGAAGGAAAATGGACTTCTTACAAGCTTTTCTATACTATTTGGTTTTTAAAACCAAGTAAGCATTGTTATAATAAAAATAAAAGTTTAAAAAGAAAATAGGAGATTGTTTTGTATACACACATATTGCAAATGACATTTATGATTATAAGATAAACAAAAACACATATTGCAAATGACATTTATGATTATAAGATAAACAAAAGTGAGTACCTGAAAGACTCTCCAATACTGAAGACTTACTAAGAGGACTCGGAACAGCAAATGATACCTGAAGAGGTTCTATGTTTTCCTAAACAAAGAAAAAAAAAGTAGAAATTAGACATCATTAAATTCAGTGGACATATAAATAATGTACCCAAAATAATAAGGACTTATTTTTGTGGGTGGAACTGTAACAAGCATAAAGATAAGAAATCATGAAAAGATTAAAAATGAAAAAGCAAAGGCACAACAATAATATTGGATATAAAGGCAAATATATTTTATAATATTTACCAACCATCTTTAATGAAACTGTGTTTACTAACTATAATCCACCAAAATAAAAATAAAACTTTAAGTGAGAGTAGCCATAATGATTCACTAATGCTAATTTTTGGTTTATTTAAAATCCCATGCCCTAACTCCTATAAAAGTAAGTAAGACAATCCATTAAGAAGTACCACCTTATCCATTACAGTATCATTCAGGGGAATCTCAGGGTAAAATGGCAATATAAATGCAGATGTCAAACCTTTTCTTTCCCATGTAATTGCCATTATGAAGGTAGCTGTTGATTTTTTACTGATAAATTTATCAGGGTAAAGAAAGTCTTTTTTTCACCAGTTTGCTCAAATGCTGGATATTGTCAAATGCTTTTTCTGCATCTACTGAGATGACCATATGTTGTCTTAGTCTGTTCATATGGTAAATTGCACAGATTGTTTTCCAAATATTAAACCATCTTGGCATCTCTAGGTTAAATCTTACTTGGTCATGATGTATTTTTTTATATGTTCATGAGGACAGTTTTCTTTTCTTACAATGTCTGTCTCATTGTTGAGATTAATGAATTGGGAAATAGTCCCACCTCCTCAATTTGTTTGGAAAACTGTACATAGAATTAGTATTATATCTTCCTTAAATGTTTGGTAGAATTCATTAGTAAAATCATCTGGATATGTAGTTTTCCTTATGGGAAGGTTTAACTAAATTTCTTTACTTGATATAGGGCTAATGGGGTAATCTAGTCTTCTTGAGTGAGATTTGGTAGTTTGTGTCTTTCAAGGAATAAGTCTAGTTTATCTAAGTTGGTGAATTTATTGGCATAAAGTTGTTCATAATATTCTATTATCCTTTTACTATATTAGCATGTATAGTTATGTCACCTCTCACATTCCTTATATTGGTAATTTGAGTAGTCTCCTTTTTTCCTGACTTGTCTGATTAGAAGTTTACTAACATTTTTTTAAATCGCAATCTTTTGATTTCAAAGATTTTTCTCCACTGTTTTTTTCTATTCATTTCTTCTTTTATCTTTATTTCCTTTCTTCTGCTTACTTTGCTTTAATTTGCTTTTCTTTTTCTAGTTTCTTAATGAGGAAGTTGAGATTAATTTGAGCTATCTCTTATTTTTCAATATAGGCTTTAAATTTTTGTAAATTTCCCTCTAGGCATGTTTACTTAAATTTCCCTTTAGCAGCGTCTCACACATTGTTTTCTTGTTGTAAAGTGGTTTACAGTTTACGGCTTACCTCTTTAACTTACACCACTTTGTGTACAGCCTAAGAACACCTCCCAGCTTTTATGCCATGTTATTTTCATCGCATTTTTTATTTACGTAGGTTACAAACCAAACAATACTGTTGTTACTCTTGCTTTGAACAATTATCTTTTATGGAGATTAATAATAATAAAAACAAGTCTATTATATTTGCTTGCATATTTAACATTTTTAGTGCTCTTCATTCCTTTGTTAGATGCAGATTTCCACCTGAAATCATTTTCCTTTTTACTAAAGGACTTCAACATTTCCTTTAATGCTAAACTGCTATAGTAATACGTTCTTCCAGCTTTCATATGTATGAGAAAGCCTTTAATTCACCTTTGTTCTGAAAGATAGTTTCACTGAATGTAGAATTCTAGGTTGATAGGATTTTTCCCCCCTACAAGTACATCTTTAGAAGATGTTATCGCACTGTCTACTATTTGTTTTTCTTTATGCCGTGTATGTTTTCTCTGGCTCCTTTTAGGCCGTTTACCATTGATTTTAAGCAATGTGTTTGGGTATACTTTTCTCTTCATGTGTCTTGCATTGGAAATTTGTTGAACATTAGGATCTATGGATTAATAATTTTATCAAATTGGGTAATTTTTCAACCACTATTTTTCAAATATTTTTCCTGTTCCTCTGTTTCTCCACTCTTTTGAGGACTCTAATTACATGTATATTATGCCACTTAAAGTTGTCCCAGATCTCGGACTGTCTGCTCTTTCTTGTTCAGTTGTTCTTTTTCTTTCTGTGTTTCATTAAGAATAATTTCTATTGCCACATTTTCAATTTCACTAATCTTGTTCAAGGCATCTTTTCCAACACATCTATTGATTTTTAACTGAATGTCAGACATTTTTAATTTAACACTGTTTGGTGCTAGTTTTGTTATTCTTGAGCTTTGTTATACAATGCAATTAAGTACTTTAATACAAGTTGGATCCTTTCAGGCTTGCTTTTAAGCTTTGGTAGGCTTTTAGCCTAATTCTGTTCCACTAATGAGGCAGTACTCTCCAGAGTACTCAACACCCCCTTTGAATTACAAGGTTTTTCTACCCAGGTTGGTGGGAAGACTCTTCCTGCCTCTGTGTGAGCTCTAGGAATTGATCCCTCTGCTCCATTTGGGTAGTTCTTTCTCCACCTTGGGAAGTTTACTCACGAAAACCTGTTAACTTGTATTCAGCTGAAGAGTGAGGCAGGCCCTGTTTTGGATGTCCAGAGCACTCTGTGCAGCTCTCTTCTCTTTGGTACTTAGCCCTGTGAACTCCAGCCTCCTCTGCCTTCCCAGACCCCAACTGCATCTTCTTAACTCATGAAGACTGCCAGGCTCCACTGAGATAACCTGTCCCTGTGCTGTGGCCTGGAAATTCAGCCCGGGTAGTAAGTGGGGCTCTTGCAGGCTCACCTCATTTATTACCCCACTCAGCGATTACTGTCTTGTGCTGCCTGATGCTGAATGTCTGAGAACCACTGTTTCGTGTATTTTCTCCAGTTTATTAGTTGTTTCTTATGGGAGTATAAATTAGGTCCTTGTCAATCCATCCTGGCCCAAAGTAAAATACTCTTATTTCAAAGTATAATAGCAAGAGAATGAATGATGCCCCCAGTATAAAAATGGGTAAGGATTTAATAGGCAATTCTCAAGAGAAGAAATTCAAATGGTCTATAAACATGTGAAAAATGTTCAAACCTCACTAATAAACTAAAAATGTTTAAGTCATCTTTTTCTACTAAGCTATTTTAAATAAGTATGTTTAATACACAAGACTTACAAAGGTATGGTTAAAAATAAAATCATTTATACTGCAGCTGAGTCCAAACTGGTATACATACTTTGGTACATAGGTTCCATGAAATATGCTATGTATAAGGAGTCATGGAAGTATTTTTAATAGAAAACTGGTAATAACCTACCTAGGAAAATGCATTCATTTAAACCACGACACATCGTTTAGGCCATTTCATGATTTCAAAGCATAATTATTGCTCACATAATATAGATGATTAAAATATAAACAAGTTTGTTCTAAATTTTTCACACTTACAAGATTCTCCCCCTTGTCATCAAAATTTGGCTGAGGTAATGGTTCAGAGACTGGAGACTGTTCAAATAGCAGGGGACTGGCGCTACTCAAATCCTTTTTGCGAACAGGTGTTTCTCCTTTACGTAGTGGAGTATTTGCTGGCAAAGATTCATCAAACACTTCAGGGCTTAGGTCCTCCCCAAAAGTAACTCTCTTCCTCTTCTTCATATTAATAAAGATTGGAACTTTATAATTTTCTTGACCTTCTAGAGATTATTAAACAGAAATATATTAAAAATTAAGCTAAATTTCTTATCTAAAAGACATGTTTATCATCTTTTAACATAATTAGATTCAGCTATCATTGGTATAAAAGTTCGTAGAGAAAAAAATTCAAAATGAAAGAGAGAAGCAGTATTTCCAATTAAGATATGGTAATAGATTTTAAAGTAAATTTTGCATGAGCATCTTAGAAGTTTACAAGATTGGAATATCAACGTCCTTTACAAGTTTCACCATTAAGCAAAAATCGATGAAATGGGCAGACCACTCTGAGACCCTCCAAAGAAATTCCATCCTTCCCAACTATTCTTCATTCCAATGCAATTTCAGAAGCATCAAGGCATTAGCAGATCACTGAAAATACCACATACTATATCAGATTTTTTATAACAAGACAATGATATCCCCAGGCTTCAAAATAAATATGAATTTCTAACCTGCTTTTTGTTCTCTGCAACAGTTTGTAAGGTTTGAGATTAAGCTTGGATGAGTCCCATTATCGCAGAGGTTGTCACAGTGTTCCTAAATAAAATAAACTTCGGTGAATAATTTTACATATATAAACATGTACAGAGTCATTAAGAATGACAACTGAATCTTTTGCTGCCAAGGGTAAAAACTATGGTACTGCAAATTACCTTTTCTTTCATAATTGTTCTGGCTAAAACACCATGGCATTAGCCACAAAGAAGAGATGGGTCTCCTAGATATTACTTTAGTAAACAGTATTTTAGGCCAAAATTAAAGAACAGAAATTCATAATGTGGGTTAAGTCATTCCCTCATTTTTGATGTGGCAAATGAAGTATACTGTGACTAGCTAAAATGACAGTGTACTGTACATGGTGTCAGATGAGGTACACTACATAAATGGTCTGCGGTATAAGAATTGCACTAAAACAAGAAAAAAACAAAGAAGTAAATGGTATAATAGGATGTTTAGGAACTATAGCTTTTATAAGTGTGAAAATCTCTTATCTATGTTACTATATTCTTGAGTTAGAAATAAGGGAAGAGGGTAGTATTTGTCACTTTGCGCTTCTCCAAAAGATTACAGAATAGGCGAGTTGGTGAGGATGGGACAGTGTGAACTCCTTAGAACAGGACAGGGCAAGCTTAACCACAGGGCCACTGGGGCGGAGCAGGACCAGGGCTGCGGGCTGGATGAGCATCACCTCCAACTCACCATCTGCTTGTCCAGTCTCGTTCTAACACCTGCCCAGCCACTGATCTCGACAGCTACTCTTTTCCTCCAGTACATCCATTCCAAGAGCAGCACCATCTCTAAGAAACAGTCCTGCCCCAAACGAATCTCCCCAGTCAACTATCTCCTGAGTCAGTTTCATTCTCCTGACTAGGAAAATGCCCATTTTCAATATTTGTGAAATAAATGAACTTATAAAACAAAGTTCATGTTAACTTTTAGATTTATTTTTAATTAAAACAACCATGAAAGTTAACAAACAACTCCAACTGTAGACACCTCCAAACTTTGGGAAGCTTAGTAAAAAGATCATCAGTTGTAAAAGTCTTCATATGATCTCAGTGGCAGGACTCGATGTTTGCTATGTAATACTGTTACTAAGTCCTCTTGAGAAGATCAAACAAACAGAAGAGTTGAATGAGCAGTGCTGTATAAAGATCTAAATCAGCTCTTTAGAGCCAGAAAAATTATTAAAATATTTAAAATAACATTTGCACATATATCCGTGTAGATAGAAGGTAGTTTAGTTCATTTTAGCTTTAGAAACAGATTAGGCATAGTTGTATTTTAAAAGCTTATGGATTGAAAAAAAATTAGTTTTCATTTGCCAGGCAGTAGTGCTAAATTCACATTATTATCCCACTTAAGGCTTAAATTACCCTGTAGCTACTAATATTGTCCTTTATAGATAAGAAAACCAGGATTAAAAAAGGTTAACTCTTTTGCCCAGCTCTTAAACCTCAGGGTCAGGATTTGAAACTGGGCACTCTGACTCCAGAGCCCACCCTCTCACACTTTCATAGCACTTACAGCCCATCTTGGATTTTATTGGATTTTAACATCAGGTTGTTCTGGGTTTATTTGACAACCTCAAACCTAAACTTGTAGAAAACGGGGCTAATACTTTTCTTTATGTTCATAATACATGTCCGAAGGCCATCGAAAGTATTCAATAAATGCCAGCTAGTTCCCATAAATCTCTTCTGAGCTTAGAGAAAGATGTATTCCTGTAAAAGAGGTATCTGAGACCAAATATTTTGGGTGGAAATAACTAACGGACTCACACATTAAGAACTACGACACTCATAAAAACAGTCAACCTATATGAAATTCTACATGCTATATTATAATCTGAATTAACGACAATTAAAGAAGAAAAAGAAACTCTAGACAGTGCTGTAAGTGGGAAAAAAGGAGGGGAAAAAATAGGGTAAGACATTTCCTTTCAAACCAGCATGATATTTAACATTTCAGAGGTACTGCTTTGAACCAAAATGATCTTTTTATTCAATCTGCTTTAGGAAATGTACCTCTACACTTACCTGCAGGCTTTCCAGACACAGCTTGATGGAGGGTTTCTTCAGCACAGATCGAAGTGCTATGGCTGGTGTGTCCCTCTCGCACAGTGGGGTAACTGGCGACCTGAGCCCAGGAGCTGTGCCTGTGCTCACTGCTGGACAGTCGTCGGGTGAAACGGCATCAGCTGGTCCTCTGCCCTCTATGTGGTCAGCAACTTGCATTCCTTCAAATTAAACGCGTAAACATGGGAGGTAGAAGACATCTGAGTCAGTTTGTTCTACACCAAAAATGTTATGTATTTGCAAATGGAATGCACTATGAAGAAATTCAACCCTAATATATCCTGCTAAGGGAGTAGCATCTGGGATTTTATTTGCAAACAAAAAGAAGACAGACAAGTGGCACCGGTCACAGATTTCCATTCAAATCTAACTACTGAGAGTAACAGTAATGGGGAGTTTGGGCTGCCGTGGAAGTCTGAGCAGATGCCCATGAATCAGCTACTAACTGTTCATCTGCCTCTACTCATGACACCTATGACTTGTACAATAAAACTAACCTGAGACGAACAATGAATAACTGAGCAATTTTACTGCTGGAGTCAGAGGCATTTTCGTATGTAAGGGTGATCGGAGGGAGATTATCAAATCGGAAAATTAACATAACCATATGTGCCTCCTAAACAAGGCAAGGCTCTCCCCACAAATTTTCTCACAAAAGACTACTGCCTTATGATCAACATTTAACAAACGTATATTACGTACTGATGATGTGATAGGTGCTCTTGTAGAGAGATACAACGATGAACAAAACACGCAAAGCCCCCATACGTTCAGGGGACAGACAGACAATATGAAATAAAATAACTGGGAGGAGTGGAGAGGAGGAGGTAGCCATGCCCGTCAAATGACAGCACGAGGGATCCTGTGACAAACAGTTCTATATCTTGACTACAGTGTGGTCATGTGAGCCCACCTATGTGATAAAATTACAGGAAACTGAATATACACATAAGTGAGTGCGTGTAAAACTGGCAAAAAATGAAAAAAAACCTCAGTGGATTGTATCAGTGTCAATTTCCTGGATGTGACACTGTATTATAGCGATGCAAGATGTTGCTCCCGGAGGGGAGCTGGAGGACAGGTATACTGGATCTCTTTAGATTATTTCTTACAAATGCATATGAATCTACAGTCATCTCAAAATAAAAAGTTAAAGATATGTATATATAACAACATGTAGTAATATATGCCATTAAGGAAAATGATGTAGAGATACTGGGACACGGTCTGATAAGGTAGGAGGTGGGTGTTGCTGTTTTGGGGTGTTCAGGGACAGCTTCCTGAGCATGAGCAGGCGCACCTGAATAAAATGAGGAAGTGAGCCATGCACAGATCTAGGAAGAACACTATATGCACGAAGCCAAGTGCGAAGACCTGACATAGGAACGCACCTGGCATGTTACAGGCAGACAAGGCCAGTGTGAAGAGGACAGACTGAAAAAGCTCGAGGAGAAGGCTAAGGACCCGGTCAGGTGAGGCCTAGTGGAAAGGGTACTGGATACTATTCTAAGTACATTGGGAAGACAATGAAAGGTTTTAAGAAAAAGAATGACAGCGTGACTTGCATTTTAAAAGGAGCACCCTGACCACCGTGTAGAAAAAAGACTGTAAGAAAAGAGTGGGGACAAGGGTAGAAAGAAGGAAAGCACTTAAAAGGACACACAAAATAAACCAGGCAAGAGGAGATGGTAGCCTGGACCCAGGTGATAGCAGTTGGGAGGGGCGATGTGGTGAAGGCCAGCAGCGTTTATTAACGGGACTGTAAGTTGAACTGAAAAAAGGGAGGTGTCAAGATAACTCCAAGGTTTTTGGCACAAGCAGCTGGGAGAGTGGTAGTGTCGCTTACTGAGATGAAGAAAATAGAGATGAGCAGACCGGGGAAGAAAAAATTATTAAGACCTGTTTGAGTATGTTATGTCTGAGAATTTATTAGTCATCCGTGTGGAGATGAGTAAAGGCAGGTGGGCACTTCAGTTTAGAGTTTTGGGAAGAGGTCAAGGCCGGATATTTAAATTTGAAGTCAACAGCACATAGATGGTGAGAATCGCCTAGGGAGTTAGTATAGAAGGAAAAAAGTCCAAGCATTGGACCCGGAGCATTCAAACATCTAAATGTCAGGATGGAAGAGGAGGAACAAGGAAAATACACAGAAGAAATGGCCAGTGAAATCGGAGAAAACAGGAGAGAATTATGTCCTGATGTCCAGTGAAGGAACCATTGTTCACAGGAGAGCGTGGTCAGCTCTATCTGTAAAGCTTCTGAGACCTCTGGGAGAGGAATATACTGAGAATGACAATGGGATGGCAAGGAGGGGGCTGTTGGTTACGAAGTCCTATCTGGAGTTGGATCAAGAAAGAATGGGAGGCAAGGAGGCTGCCCGTAAAGGGAGTTTTGGTACAGAAGAAAGAAATGGAATTCTGGCTGGAAAGAAATCCTGGGACAAGGGCAAGTCTAAGATGGGAGACATTATAGCTCATTGAATGTTAATGGGGAAAATGAACAATTCAGAAAAGAGGGGACACCTCAAACAAAAGGTCCTTGTAAAGGGAAAGGCCACACTGAAGGGGCTGACCTTAGATAGGCGCCCTGAGGATCCACCGTGACAGGAGGGGAAGGTGGAACACACCTGCACAGAGGCAGGGGGGTTAGTGGCGAGAGGACCAGGACATTTGCTTCTGACATCTTTCATTTTCTTCGTGATAGAAACAGCAAGGTTCTGCAAGTGGCACCAGAGGACATTCTATCGACATCCACGAGTAGGGTTGCCAGATCTTGCAAAGTAAATATGCAGCAGACCTAGTTAAACTTTAATTATATCTCAGTACTTACGTACGTGCACATTGATATAAAAGAAAAACAATCCATGGGACATATATATACTAAAGAATTATTTGTTTATAATAACAAATTTGTTGTTTATAAGGAGGGTTGGAAGCTTGATGGAAAAGAGGTGTGAGAAAGAAAACTGATTAAGGAATGGAGGCAAGTATCCTGCCAAGCAGTGGTGAGGGCCCATGTGATGTGAAAAACTTGGTGAGGATATCGACATACAAAACATTAAGCACAGATGTATCTGGGGCAGGAACAGAAAGGGAGAGAGATTCACCAGGCTGGGTTTCTGGTTAGATAGGTAAAACGGACGAGGTGGACGGGGCAAGGGAGATAACAGAGGTATCGTGTGGGCTCTCTACACGCAAACTTGCCCTTAACTAAGTGTATTCTAACCCACTTTACAAGATCTTTTCACTCTTCTTAAAGCTGCACTGTCTGAAATATAATAACCCCTGGGGTGCCACCATATAACCAGTTTAAAACACCGGAATTGGCACTTTAATCAAGGATTCATCACCTATGGTGGATTTGTCTTTCCATTTTATACATTGTTTCTGTTTAGGGCTAGCGAGGTGTTAAAATGGGATATGCTAGCTCTTGTGATGTTCCCATTTAAGGCAGATTGTACAGGGAGGTGTTTGGTACGGTGACAGTTTCTTAATGATCACATTTCACTCATTCTGTAACTACTGTCAAAGAAAATGTCACTCCTAAGATAAAGTCCATGAAAATAAAGAAAGAAGACTGGTAAGAAACGCTAAAGGTAAAAGCATCATATTTCACCTAGGTAACAAACTCAGAACCCAGCTCTATGCATTATCCATCCATTGTATGAATGAAATTAAGACGTCAGAGAAGATATGCGCTATATAAAATGCTAAAAAAGGTTCTTTTTCAGGTTGGAGAAATGATACCAGAGGGAAATTTAGATCTTCTGGAAGAAATGAAGAGCATCAGAAATGGTATCTATCTAGGTAACTATAAAAACTATGTCCCCTCAAATACACATATTGTTTAAAGCAAAAAAAAAAAAAAA
>NW_011888834.1:5868822-5871185 GCF_000151845.1 Pteropus vampyrus | reverse complement strand
TCACTCATTCTGTAACTACTGTCAAAGAAAATGTCACTCCTAAGATAAAGTCCATGAAAATAAAGAAAGAAGACTGGTAAGAAACGCTAAAGGTAAAAGCATCATATTTCACCTAGGTAACAAACTCAGAACCCAGCTCTATGCATTATCCATCCATTGTATGAATGAAATTAAGACGTCAGAGAAGATATGCGCTATATAAAATGCTAAAAAAGGTTCTTTTTCAGGTTGGAGAAATGATACCAGAGGGAAATTTAGATCTTCTGGAAGAAATGAAGAGCATCAGAAATGGTATCTATCTAGGTAACTATAAAAACTATGTCCCCTCAAATACACATATTGTTTAAAGCAAAAAAAAAAAAAAAGTACCTCGTGCAGTTTAAAATTAATATAAATGTGATATAGATAACATCCATACTAGAAAGGACCTGAGTGAGTGGATAAAAAATAGATCTCTGTAGTTTGTAGAGCTTCTATGTTTTACATGAAGTTATATAATATTAAATAAGTATGCTGTGAAAAGTTAAGGACATATGTCACAATTCTTAGAGTAACCATTAAAAAAATGCAATGATATATAATTTAAAAAGTAATGGAAAAGATTTAAAAAAAATTTTTTTTCAAATAAACCCAAAAAAGACAAGAAGAAGGAAACACAGGGGGAAAAAAAGAGAACAGAAAACATGATAAAATGGTAGATTTATATCAGACCATATCAATAATGACTTGAAAGGTTAATGAGTCAAATACTCCAATTAGAAGGCAGAGAATCTCAGATGGATTAAAAAAAGACCCAATTATAAGTCTACAAGACTTATAATTAAAAAAAGACCCAATTATAAGTCTACAAGAGTTTTTCTTTAACAATAAACACAGGTAGGTTGAAAGTAAACCTAATACCTTACTTGTGACTTTCAATCAATACAACATACTGATTTCGGGGAAAGCTAAGTTTTGAATGTTGGTGCCTTTTCACACACTTAAAAAACAAACAAACAAACAAAAAATCAAGTGTAGTGTCTTCTCTAGCAAAATAACTTGTTCATATGTTCAGAGATCCTATTCTTTAAAATACATTCTATGAGTTTGAAAATATTTCACTGATTCTTATTGATAGCAGTGCAAAGACAATGTCTCCTCTCATATAACAAGAATTCTGAAACATTTCTACAAGATCATGAGCTTCCAAAACATAAGGAACTGTTCCAGTGTTCCCAAATTTTAGCATATAGGTACACCAACCATAAACTTCTACCGAACAAATGTTTCAATGGGTGAAATGCCACATGAACTAAGGAAAAATTGAATACATACCACTTGAAGCCTCTGTGAGCTCTGAAAGTGGAACAGACTCTTCAACTAAATATCCAGACTGCTTTAAATCAGATTCAGAAGATTCCTTGGGGAAAAAAAATTTAGAGTAAAGAAGTATTAAATCTTATTACTTATAGGATTACTGATATCTTTATAAAGATTTTAGTAAGCTTTACGGATGTCTGGAAATCTAATGTTAAAAAAATCAATTAATCAATTGATCAATTAAGCAATCACCTTCATTATCTAGTTGGCACAAAAGTACATGGGAATGTAACTAAAAACAGAATATTCATTCTAACTGCATCCATCCTAAACATCCTACAAATTTTCAGTTCCCTAGGAAAAGTTTATTGCACACATTTTGTTGCCTTGTTTGATGGCTAGAAACTATGTTAACTGCATTCACTAAAGAGGAAATGCTCAAAATAACAGAACATATATCATTACTAGTCAAACAACAAAAGATATCAAGAGCTAGGACAGGAAAACCATTCGTGGCTAGAACAGAAAACTCACTAATGGGCCCTGAAGAATCTTTAATGAATATCAAACATTTATACCAGTTCAAATAAGATTATTAAGACTACTGAATCCATGACAGAGAAGATGAAAAAAAAAAAAGTTTCAACTCTAATGGCCTTAGGTGTCCTCTCACTAAAGAAATGGGGACCTGCTCCGTACCAAAACTAACAATATAAAGCAAGAAGAGCCGGTCATGCAGGAACCAGCTTCGTTTACAATTGAGTGAAGGTCAAGGCTTTCATTAGTATTATTTAATTCATTTTGGTCTTTTGATAATCTTGACAGGCTTTAGAGTTACCAGCAACAAATATTCCTAGTTACCTGGAAGAAGTGAGCAGAGCAAAGGAGCAATTGGTAAATAGCACCCTGCTTTCTAGCCAGGATTAAACCAGCTGGGGTGGCAAGGCAGAAGTGCGAAGCCTGAGGAGTACAGCTGTATACAATCTTCATCTGACTTACCAGTTACGTGTAAATAACACACTCATGTATCTGCCTCCTTCAGCAGACAGAAAGCTGCTCAAATC
>NW_011888834.1:5860555-5867802 GCF_000151845.1 Pteropus vampyrus | reverse complement strand
ATAAAATCATTTCGAACCTTGCTTAGGGTGCAAAGCACCAGAGGTATGATTATGATGATTACGGTAGGCCAAGATTTATCTAATTCTGATGTTTGAAATGCTTTATGATTGGAAAATCGAAGGTGACAGAAAAAAAATAACCAAATGAATTAGTAATCTAAAAGTTATGGCAAAGAATATGGCAGGCTACTAAGATGTCAGATTAGATATATTTACTTATATTGGGGTGGGTGTTTGGTATTCATATAAATGCTTGCCAAATTTAACAATGATCCTCTAAAAATCGAGGTTTGTACACTTAAATTTGCCACATGGCCTATCTAAAGATGAAATTAGCTAATCGGCTCTGATATTTTTACAGTTAACTGTGGCCATGTGGAAATGGCTTAGGAATGCTTGATATTGGTTTTTTTTTTTTTCCAAGAGAAACCAGAAATCCAGGTTTTTGTGTAAAATGTCCCAAATTTTAAACGCTAGGCTCCACTTAAAAATACAATTCTGCTCAGAAAGGCTGCTTTTGCACTGTGGAACTAAGTCTTTTTTATATCTTGGAGCCTTGTCTGAATAGATTCAGAAGTCCAGATTGAATTCTTTCTACTCACTCAAGCCTGTTGTCTCCAACTTCTCTGCTGCCTCTGAGAATCCAGGACGGCCAGTCATTTTCTCCTCTTCGTTTAGGGAGTGAAAAGCCAACTGGAAGGCAGACATTCTTTCTTTTAAAGAATTAACATTTCGATACAATACACGACTGCCCTGTTAAAAGACAGAAACATAGATGGCAGTATAAATCAAATCAAAGTTTCTGTATTCTAGGCCTATAACCATTGAATCCAAAACTAAATAAACAAAGGCTTCTAGAAGACCAGAGGTAATAAATTAGTATAGCAGAGCCTCTTCTCCCTGAGATCATATATTTTCAGTTTGAATATCTGGTGTGCTGCCATCATCTTAAGTCTCCCTCTGCTCCTCCCCCGGTTTTTAGCAAAACCTGAGCAAACAGGAATAGTTTTGTGGTATGTACACACATGTATGGGTTGCTCAATACTCATAGCAATTAGTCCACGGAGGAGACGAGTGAAGTCTGGACCTCTAAAAAGGCACCGAGACAAACACATAACCAATTATTTGGGGCCTAAAAACTCTTAAAAGGATTCTTTCTGAGGGGTTTAGGGGCTCTCTTTCATAACTTAGAGTTCACAACCTGAGACAGCCTCAGTGAATCAAATGTGAAAGTTCTGCTAAAAATATACACTGAAAATTATCTGCATGATGCCTTTGGTACATGTAAGTCTCAAGGTACCTAGTAAAACCCAAACTAGTCTCATTTCATCCCCATCCATACATACCCTCTCCCTAGGAGGCAAGAACAAGTCACGGACATTCCCTAGTGGCTCAGACACCCACTCTCACATTTACCGTCTTCTCTTTAGCTCTCTCCAGCTAAATTTTCCCCATTTTATGGGATCCTACAACCTTAAGAGCTGAAAGCCAGCCATTCACTTAAAATACAAAGCCAAACAGTTAGAAGATCTAAGCACAGGAGCTCTCTACAAACTCTGCTAAAAGGGTTTCAGCAAAAGATTCACAAAATGAAACTGATACAAGCGGGGATGGAAGCGCCAGAATTATAGAAATAATATACAATTCAAGAGTTCTGTTTACCCATAAAAAAAGAAAATTAGTGATTAAGTTCTCTATCTGGGATCTTTATTCCCCTTCATTATTTAGACTAACATATTTCCAGTGATTTCTACCTTGCAATTAACAAAATTACACCAACAAGCAAAAGTTAAAGCAAAAAATTACCTCCCTTTAAGATACTGAATGGGGGAAAATCAGTTAAAATCTTGAAGCCATGCTTGATGGTGAATCTGCTTACACACAATCTATTCCCAGTTAAATACATTCATAAAGCTAAGCAAAGTCTGTTACATAATAACAGAACATTTTAAATTCAAATATGGTTGATGATGTAAACCTTTATGACATAAACAACACATAACATTCATTACAAGCTGGCAATCAACTCTTATCCACATGAAATATGGAGAAAGAAAAGGGTTATCCCAAAGTCATACGATTCGTCTGTACTAATAGAAAATGACTCAAAAGGAACATAAGATAATTGCAGAAGCAAGATCAGCTCAGAATAACATACATGGTCGTAATAACGTAAGCATGTGAATACTGATGTAACCAATCTATTGAGAAGTTGTACACATAGGTATTTCTTATTGAATGATATTAGGTATGAGAAAGAAGTAGGCTAGTTTTCCCTATTCAGGTATGCTCATGGTTTGGAAAAATATTACTAAAATGTCCATACTAACCAAAGCAATCTATAGATTCAATGCAATCTCTACCAAAATTCCAATGGCTTTTACTACAGAAATAGAACAATACTAAAATTTATATGCAACTACAAAAGATCCCAAATAGCCAACGTAATCCTGAGAAAGAACAAAGCCAGAGGCATCACACTCCTCAATTCTGAACTATATTATAAGGCTACATTAATCAAAACAGTATGGTAATGGCATAAAAACAGGCACAAAGATGAAGAAACAAGAATAGAGAGCCCAGAAATAAACCCATATATACATGGTCAATCAATTTATGACAACAGAGCCAAGAACTTATAAAGGAGAAAGGACAGTCTCTTCAATAAATGGTGTTGGGAAAACTGGACAGCCACATACAAAAGAATGGAATTAGACCACTACCTTCCACCACACACAAAAATTAACTCAAAATGGATTAAAGACTTGAACCTTAACACATGAACTCAAGAAGCCAGAAGAAAATATAGGTGGTAAGCTCCTTGACAATAGTCTTGGTTGACCTTTTTGATTTGATACCAAAGCAAAGGTAATAAAAGCAAAAATAAACAAATGGGACTACATCATACTAAAAGGCTTCCACACAGCAAAGAAAACCGACAACGCATGTAAAGGCAACCTACCAAATGGGAGAAAATATTTGTGAATATTATATCTGGTAAGGGGTTAATATCCAAACTATATAAAGAACTCATACAACTCAATTACAACAAAATAAACAATACAACTAAAAAAAAGGCAGAAGACCTCAATAGACATTTTTCCAAGAAGACAAACAGATAGCCAACCGATACATGAAAAGGTGTTCAACATCACTAATTGTCAGGGAAATGCAAATCAAAACCACGATGAGATATCGCCTCACCCCTGTAAGACTGTCTATTATCAAAAAGACAACAAATAACAAGTGTTGGTGAGGGTGTAGAGAACAGGGAACCATCATGCACTGTTGGTGGGATGGCAAATTGGTGCAGCCACCATGGAAACACTATGGAGTTCCCTCAAAAATTTAAAAATAGAACCACTATATGACCCAGCAATTCCAGTTTTAGGTATCTATCCAAAGAAAACAAAAACACTAATTTGAAAAGATGCTTCTCTGCTGCCTCTGAGAATCCAGGACGGCCAGTCATTTTCTCCTCTTCGTTTAGGGAGTGAAAAGCCAACTGGAAGGCAGACATTCTTTCTTTTAAAGAATTAACATTTCGATACAATACACGACTGCCCTGTTAAAAGACAGAAACATAGATGGCAGTATAAATCAAATCAAAGTTTCTGTATTCTAGGCCTATAACCATTGAATCCAAAACTAAATAAACAAAGGCTTCTAGAAGACCAGAGGTAATAAATTAGTATAGCAGAGCCTCTTCTCCCTGAGATCATATATTTTCAGTTTGAATATCTGGTGTGCTGCCATCATCTTAAGTCTCCCTCTGCTCCTCCCCCGGTTTTTAGCAAAACCTGAGCAAACAGGAATAGTTTTGTGGTATGTACACACGTGTATGGGTTGCTCAATACTCATAGCAATTAGTCCACGGAGGAGACGAGTGAAGTCTGGACCTATAAAAAGGCACCGAGACAAACACATAACCAATTATTTGGGGCCTAAAAACTCTTAAAAGGATTCTTTCTAAGGGGTTTAGGGGCTCTCTTTCATAACTTAGAGTTCACAACCTGAGACAGCCTCAGTGAATCAAATGTGAAAGTTCTGCTAAAAATATACACTGAAAATTATCTGCATGATGCCTTTGGTACATGTAAGTCTCAAGGTACCTAGTAAAACCCAAACTAGTCTCATTTCATCCCCATCCATACATACCCTCTCCCTAGGAGGCAAGAACAAGTCACGGACATTCCCTAGTGGCTCAGACACCCACTCTCACATTTACCGTCTTCTCTTTAGCTCTCTCCAGCTAAATTTTCCCCATTTTATGGGATCCTACAACCTTAAGAGCTGAAAGCCAGCCATTCACTTAAAATACAAAGCCAAACAGTTAGAAGATCTAAGCACAGGAGCTCTCTACAAACTCTGCTAAAAGGGTTTCAGCAAAAGATTCACAAAATGAAACTGATACAAGCGGGGATGGAAGCGCCAGAATTATAGAAATAATATACAATTCAAGAGTTCTGTTTACCCATAAAAAAAGAAAATTAGTGATTAAGTTCTCTATCTGGGATCTTTATTCCCCTTCATTATTTAGACTAACATATTTCCAGTGATTTCTACCTTGCAATTAACAAAATTACACCAACAAGCAAAAGTTAAAGCAAAAAATTACCTCCCTTTAAGATACTGAATGGGGGAAAATCAGTTAAAATCTTGAAGCCATGCTTGATGGTGAATCTGCTTACACACAATCTATTCCCAGTTAAATACATTCATAAAGCTAAGCAAAGTCTGTTACATAATAACAGAACATTTTAAATTCAAATATGGTTGATGATGTAAACCTTTATGACATAAACAACACATAACATTCATTACAAGCTGGCAATCAACTCTTATCCACATGAAATATGGAGAAAGAAAAGGGTTATCCCAAAGTCATACGATTCGTCTGTACTAATAGAAAATGACTCAAAAGGAACATAAGATAATTGCAGAAGCAAGATCAGCTCAGAATAACATACATGGTCGTAATAACGTAAGCATGTGAATACTGATGTAACCAATCTATTGAGAAGTTGTACACATAGGTATTTCTTATTGAATGATATTAGGTATGAGAAAGAAGTAGGCTAGTTTTCCCTATTCAGGTATGCTCATGGTTTGGAAAAATATTACTAAAATGTCCATACTAACCAAAGCAATCTATAGATTCAATGCAATCTCTACCAAAATTCCAATGGCTTTTACTACAGAAATAGAACAATACTAAAATTTATATGCAACTACAAAAGATCCCAAATAGCCAACGTAATCCTGAGAAAGAACAAAGCCAGAGGCATCACACTCCTCAATTCTGAACTATATTATAAGGCTACATTAATCAAAACAGTATGGTAATGGCATAAAAACAGGCACAAAGATGAAGAAACAAGAATAGAGAGCCCAGAAATAAACCCATATATACATGGTCAATCAATTTATGACAACAGAGCCAAGAACTTATAAAGGAGAAAGGACAGTCTCTTCAATAAATGGTGTTGGGAAAACTGGACAGCCACATACAAAAGAATGGAATTAGACCACTACCTTCCACCACACACAAAAATTAACTCAAAATGGATTAAAGACTTGAACCTTAACACATGAACTCAAGAAGCCAGAAGAAAATATAGGTGGTAAGCTCCTTGACAATAGTCTTGGTTGACCTTTTTGATTTGATACCAAAGCAAAGGTAATAAAAGCAAAAATAAACAAATGGGACTACATCATACTAAAAGGCTTCCACACAGCAAAGAAAACCGACAACGCATGTAAAGGCAACCTACCAAATGGGAGAAAATATTTGTGAATATTATATCTGGTAAGGGGTTAATATCCAAACTATATAAAGAACTCATACAACTCAATTGTAAAAGAAAACCAAACAATACAACTAAAAAAAAGGCAGAAGACCTCAATAGACATTTTTCCAAGAAGACAAACAGATAGCCAACCGATACATGAAAAGGTGTTCAACATCACTAATTGTCAGGGAAATGCAAATCAAAACCACGATGAGATATCGCCTCACCCCTGTAAGACTGTCTATTATCAAAAAGACAACAAATAACAAGTGTTGGTGAGGGTGTGGAGAACAGGGAACCATCATGCACTGTTGGTGGGATGGCAAATTGGTGCAGCCACCATGGAAACACTATGGAGTTCCCTCAAAAATTTAAAAATAGAACCACTATATGACCCAGCAATTCCACTTTTAGGTATCTATCCAAAGAAAACAAAAACACTAATTTGAAAAGATGTATACCCGATATTCATTACAGCATTACTTACAATAGCCACGATATGGAAGCAACCTACACACACACACACACTCAAGGTGGAATATTAGAAAAGAATAAAACCTTGCCATTTGGGACAACATGGATTGACTTAGAGATTATTATGTTAAGTGAAATAAGAGGAGAACAAACATTGTTATAGTTTCACTTATATGTGGAATCTAAAAAACAAAGCAAACGAAGAAACAAAATAAAACAAAAACAAACTCATAGAGATCAAACTGATGGTTGCCAAAAGGCAAAAGGATTAGGAGAAGGGGGCTGGAGGTATGGCAAAAAAGGTGAAGGAGAGGTAAGAGGTCCAAATTTCTAGTTATAAATTAAATACGTCACAGAGATGTAATGTACAGAATAGGGGAAATAATAATACTGTAATAACTTCATATGGTGTCAGACACTAGACACTGTGCTGATCACTTTGTTAAGTAACTAGGTTGTAAACTTGAAAGTAATATAATATTGTATTTTAACAATATTTTAATATTTTTTGAAAAAGCAGACCCCATAAAGAATAGGGAATCTAAATGTGTTGATTGAATAAATGAATAGGATTCTTCAGCTCTGTAAGCTAAAATACAATGGAGATTTCGATACTAAGACATTCCATAATTCAAATGTGCTGGTACAATAAACTTCAACAGATACACAGAAGCTCCAGAAAAACGAGGCAGTAAACCAAGAAACGAGAAAGATAAGAGATCAAGGAAATAGAAACCAAATCGATGAGGAAAAGAGAATTATCGAGGATGGTGAAAGGGTGCCACAAAATGACAGCTATCCAACAAATGTAGTGGCAATCTAGCCAACAGGAGGAAGAAGACGAAGGACACCAAGAAAAAAGAATCGATAGAGACTCTTGAGGTTTAAAACTCTGTCAAAGTTTGGGGATGAGATTATATGATAAAATAAAAGGCTAAACCAAAAAAAGTATTTAATCATTATAGGAAAAACAAAAGTGTA
>NW_011888834.1:5857574-5860505 GCF_000151845.1 Pteropus vampyrus | reverse complement strand
AACAAACTCATAGAGATCAAACTGATGGTTGCCAAAAGGCAAAAGGATTAGGAGAAGGGGGCTGGAGGTATGGCAAAAAAGGTGAAGGAGAGGTAAGAGGTCCAAATTTCTAGTTATAAATTAAATACGTCACAGAGATGTAATGTACAGAATAGGGGAAATAATAATACTGTAATAACTTCATATGGTGTCAGACACTAGACACTGTGCTGATCACTTTGTTAAGTAACTAGGTTGTAAACTTGAAAGTAATATAATATTGTATTTTAACAATATTTTAATATTTTTTGAAAAAGCAGACCCCATAAAGAATAGGGAATCTAAATGTGTTGATTGAATAAATGAATAGGATTCTTCAGCTCTGTAAGCTAAAATACAATGGAGATTTCGATACTAAGACATTCCATAATTCAAATGTGCTGGTACAATAAACTTCAACAGATACACAGAAGCTCCAGAAAAACGAGGCAGTAAACCAAGAAACGAGAAAGATAAGAGATCAAGGAAATAGAAACCAAATCGATGAGGAAAAGAGAATTATCGAGGATGGTGAAAGGGTGCCACAAAATGACAGCTATCCAACAAATGTAGTGGCAATCTAGCCAACAGGAGGAAGAAGACGAAGGACACCAAGAAAAAAGAATCGATAGAGACTCTTGAGGTTTAAAACTCTGTCAAAGTTTGGGGATGAGATTATATGATAAAATAAAAGGCTAAACCAAAAAAAGTATTTAATCATTATAGGAAAAACAAAAGTGTACAAAAAAGGAAATATGACCATGACATACTATTCAGCAGTTTTTAAAAACTATCTACAAGGTTAAATATGCATGCTAAACTTAAACAAAAATTGTAATTGATTATATTAAAAAGAATAGGAAAAAGGAAAGTGTTGGGATAGCCACGACTAGGAGATATGAGAGCAAAATCCTCATTTTTCACAGAAATAACAATGATAGTAAATCTAAAACATACTATATTCTAGGTACACTTGTAAGTACTTCATATCTATTAATTTATTCATCCTCATGAAACCCTTGCTATTTTTATCACCCCCAATTGATACATGAGGAAACTGAGACTAAGTTGCTAAAAGTCACAATTAAATAATAAAGTCAAGAATCATATCTGAGCAATACAGCTCGTCAATCCATTCTTGTATCTATTATAACAGCAGTTCTCAGAATTTTTTATACTCTTAAAAACCGAGAACACCAAAGACTCTTAGTTCATTTTGGTTGTATCTATCAAGAATATTTTAATAGCCTTTTCAGACTGTGGATATTCTTCAATGCAACACAAAACTCAACAAACATTTCTTAAAGGTGAGGTTGCAATGTCAAATACGAAATCTTATCAATGAACCTTTCTTATGTTAAAATTCATGAATCTACCTTGCAATTTGAGGGTTTATTTTACATGCACTGGTTATATGAAAAATATGAGTTCATTCAGTTATGCACATCTTCCAAACGTTGATACATTTTATTATGCAATATCAAAACATCACATTCATTAATACTCCCACTTATATATCAGGAATGTTCAGCTACTTGGAAGTTATAGAGTTCATGGTGGTGAATATAAGTTTTCCAAAATTCTAGCTTTCACCTGAATATTCTAATTTCTTCATTGGTAAGAAATATTTCATTTTTTCCTACCTGGCAGGTTCATTTTTGAGAAAATGTCAGCCACTTCGCAAGTCTGACTAACCATGATGTCTGTCATTCTTTCATGTAAAAATAATGTTCCATAAAAACGTGGCTAGTTCAGCTCACAGCTCAATCACACAAATGATTTTTCTTGTAACATCCACTGCGATTCTGTATGTACTTTAGAAGCACCTGATGCATACGGTCCATTTCAGCACATGTCATACTCAAGGGTTGAGAATTAGTACAATTTACAATTTTTATTGCCCCATCGAGGACGTTAAGTGAAACTGGCATTATCATTATTTCCTGTGAATGCTTAGCGATGATGAATAAAATGACAGCATCCAGTTTCATCCACCATTGCTTTTGCACCATGAATGCAAAATCAATGCAGTTAAAAAAAAAAAAAGGTAAATGACATCTTGATGCTATCACAAAGAATAGTTTTGACCTCATGGACCTCTCGAATGCAACTCAGGGATCCCCACGGATCTGCAGATAGCCTTTGAGAACTACTGCATTGCACTATACAGCCTCAAGCATACAGAGTGTCTAAAATGGAAAAATGAAGTGGCAATGTAAGTACATTTTAAAATAGGAACAGTCGAAAGCAGATATCCTTCAAAAAGGATAAGCTGGGACTGTATCTTTCATAACAAACCTTGTACTACTATTTGAGTTTTTAGAAGCAAGTATTATTGTAATAAAAAATCTGCAAAACTATCTAAATACTTCCCCATCAGCAGACAAATAATTTGCTTCCTCTCGCAAGGTTATCCCAAATACATTTGTTCTGGGGGAACTCTTGCCGTTATGTGCTAACATATAGTCGTCATAAAAAATTAGACACTTAAGAGATATTAAAAGAAAAAAGGTTGGAAAACACTGCCTCATCTCATTATAAGAAACAAATATTAACTTAAAAAAAAATTGCAAAATAAAATAGGAATCTCCTTTAGAAAGCTGTTTCTATCCAGGATTTCATAACTCGTGACATATCCATGCTTAACATCACGGTTTATGCTAACTGCACACTCTTTGTAAGACACAAGAGGAAATAACGTCTCTCCAGATCCAAAACAGATGAGATGCACTGGGAGGTATAAACACTGATTAAAGTATTATAACACAGTGAAACATTCTCCCTAGAAGAATTCATGACAGAAGTTAGAGAAAATCATACTTATATGTGGAATCTAAAAAACAAAGCAAACGAAGAAACAAAATAAAACAAAAACAAACTCATAGAGATCAAACTGATGGTTGCCAAAAGGCA
>NW_011888834.1:5821085-5856374 GCF_000151845.1 Pteropus vampyrus | reverse complement strand
ATGCACTGGGAGGTATAAACACTGATTAAAGTATTATAACACAGTGAAACATTCTCCCTAGAAGAATTCATGACAGAAGTTAGAGAAAATCATACCAGAAAAGCAGAATTCTGTGTCAAAGGAGACTTCTCTACATTCTTCAAATTCTGTTGTTGGGCAATGAAACGAATAAGACTGTTTGTTTCAGGAGAGCCCCGAAGACCAACTGTAGAGCGTCGTCTGGACTTTTTAAGGTAGGATGATAACTTTCCTATAATGAAAACTCTCTTTTAAATTGGAACAAAATAAGGCAATCATTAGTAATCATGTCCTGAATATCTGTGATGCACCAGCCTGAGAAGGAACATGATAAACACGTGGTACAGATATCTAAATAGAGAATTATAGGCAAAATTGTTCATACATGATCAGTTGGATTGGAATCTTTGTTCTGTCAATTGATTTATTCCATATTCCTGGAACAGTACCTGGTGCACAGAAGGTATTAAATATAGTTGCGTGGAATGAATGCATGAACACGCTTGTATTAATAATAGTTCTCATTTTTGTTTTATATTTTCTGCACACAGAGGTGGGTAATGGCTTGCTCTGGACTAAGAACTTCTCTTTTTCTGAATTAGCCAGCCTTATCTCCACGGACATAAAGGAAAGATCTCAACCTAGACACATGTACTCTCATGTTCTCAATTTTTCAAGAGTTGTTTCTCTTAGATACCTATCTACCTTTGGCATACTACTCTGAATTCTAGCCGTATGACTAAGCATGCAAAATAGATCTAGATTTGTAAAGGTCTAAGAATGATGTTCTTGAGAAGGGAATGTAGAATGGCGGCATGCCACCTTGGTCCTGTCTTAATCATGAATTACTTAGCCGAGTACCCTTTGATTTTCATGTTCCCCATTACCTCCATTTCTAAATGCTATTCTCAAATCTAATTCCTCTTATATTTCTTCTCCAGTTGTCAGACCTTACAAGTGTACTTCATTTCTACTCCATGAAAGAGATTAGCACAAGCCAATTTTCTGTTTGTGATTTGAAAGAGACACACCCCAACCCTTTAATGTACTACTTTCTTAACTACTCTTCAACTCTCTCTCTCATTGCCATATGTGACCATAAAATGTTTTATTATTTATAGTCCACACATTTCTGTATCCCACAGGTCAGGTCAAAAAGTGATTTACATACATATTCTTTTCCAGTTTGGAGACAAAGCACAACTCAGACTTAGGAACATTATTAGGCTAGGCGTTCTGGGACCATGGTCTCCTGCTATGCTAGATGAACAGTGAGTGTTCACATAAGTCTCCCTGATCAAGTAAGTTTGCACAGTCAATTAATTTAGGTATGTAGAGTAATAAGAAAGACTGGGTAGATGAACGAAATTGAGCTATATTAAAGTTATTTTTAAATTTTAAGTGTACTGCGATAGAAAGATTTCTCTTACCTGAAGAGTTCTTTACAGAGCTTTCAGTTTTCGTTCTCAACTGCTCTGCAGTTACTGTGGAAAAGTTCGAAGGCAATTTAAAAGTATCTGGTGTGCAAGGATTAGGAGTCGCTTCAGCTACATGATTCTGAGGAGTTTCATTGCCCAAAATGAAAGTGGCATTTTCTGAAAGATATGTTGGGGGCGCTGAGCATCATTATCAAGCCAAATACCTAAACCTTAAATTTCACAAGGGGACAACAGACCACTACAAACCAGCATTTTTAACAGCAGATTCCTTGGTTTCAGGGGGCTCGCTGTCTTTTGAATTGGTATCCATCTAAAAAAGAGAGAAGAGAGAGAAAAAAATAAAAGGAACCCCATCTCTAAGATTGTGATTCTATCAAGATCCTCATTCAAGACTAAATTCTAATACAGTCCATACTGGTATGAAAATAGATGTCGAGTGCACTTTTGGAGCCCAAATTGGAGAAAAATGGAGTAAACTGCTGTTCCAGATGAAACAAAGCATACCCTATACTCTATGCCACGGCTTTTCAACCTTAGCAAACATCTGAATCATCTGAGTGCCCTTATGGATTTCCAGAAATTCTAAATCAGATCTGGCTAGGTCCCAGTAATCTGTATTTTTTCAAATTTATTTTAATTAGTTTCAAGTATATAGTACATTGGTTAGACATCTATATAGTTCATAAAATGATTCCCGCAGTTGCTCCCTCTCTCCCCTGGCCCTCCACCTAGCCAACATATTAATGCTAATTGCATTCCCCATCCCCGTGAGCATCTATCCACTACTAACCTGCATTTTAAAAATCACATGGGTGATCCAGCTCAGGCCGTAGAACCACTGTCTCCATGGGGCAGCATAAATAGAACACACTTCAGAAAAACACGCCTAAGAAACAGCTCTACTGGACCACACCTGAAATCCAAACCAGGACACTTTCCCTCTCACTCCCGCCACTTGGCTTCTTCCGTCCCGCTCCGGTTTATTTTGAACGCCCCGCCGCACATGAGTGCCCTGGTTGTCCTCCCTTCTAGACCTCGGCTCTTTGGTCCTGAAAGGAATGCCCGAGAAAGTAACCGCTGGCTGCCAAGCCAGCCGCCGGGGTACTGCCTTGTCCCCGGCTGCCGACACCACCAACGCGCAGCCCACGGTACCTACACTTGGTCTCAGCACCACCGCCGCCCGCCGCTGGATTCAAATCTCCAGCCCCGCCTCCTTGGAGTTCCGGCGTTACTCTATGAATGTCTACGCCGCCACCGTCGGCACGTGTCCGCGCGCACCCCGAACCCTCCCAGGCATCTTCTTCGGGGTCCCAGGAACAGGAGTGGTTTCGTGGGCTCTGAGAGAAGCCACCGCTAGCTGCAAGTGACAAAAGGACCAGAGAGACCAGCTGCTAATCTGCGTCCGCGGGGACTACTTTCCGTGAAAAGTCTCGCGAAGAACCCTTGGTTGGACCTTTGAAACAGATCCTGTCTTTTGATTGGATGCTGCAAACTTCGAAAAGAAGCAGTGGACCAATCCTGACAAAACGACGAGCTAGCTCTAACCCAATCAGCCTGCCCTGACTGTAGCTGTTTCCTCTTTGGGTTCAGCTGTGGAAGAGGTTGCAGTGGGGAGTTGCCGACGAGTGTGGGTTACTTCTAGCGCTCCACCTCCTTTCCTCAAACCCCGCCTCCGTATGCAGATGAGCTCTACCTGGTGTTGGGTTTGCGCCTGCTCAGTAACGCTTTGAGCTGCCGTTGGACTCTAGCTTCTGCTCTGATTGGCTGATAGCCCTTCCCGTCCGCCAGACTGCAGCCTCTCTTCCCTCCCTCCACCTGGAGGTGGGGGGTTAGAATGAGCCCACCCAATGCAGGGTGATGATTGGCTGAGTTCTAGCCGGTGCTGCCGGTTGATTGGTGAAGCTTAGAGTCACTCTAGGAGAGGTGGGGGAAGGGCCTTAGACTGACTGAGGAGCCCAGGGGCGGGGTGGGCAGGAGGACCGGCCAACCCTGGGGTGTGGGACCCGGAGTGCGTGCGCGTGTGTGTCTATAAGAGAAGGAAGGTGGCGAAGGGAGGAGATTCCGAGTGGGTGGAGGGAGGGGAAGGGCGGGAGAAGAAGAAGGTGAGAGGAGAGCCAGGTGGGAGGGTGGCGACTCACTCAGGACCCAGTGGGGGCAGCGCGATGAGGCGGGTGACCCTGTTCCTTAACGGCAGTCCCAAGAATGGAAAGGTAAGCGGGTCCGGAGGAGGCGAGGCGGGCCCGGCTGCCGGGGGCGAGGGCAGCGGAGTGCGGAGCGGACTCGCAGGGCAGAGGGCTGAAGTTGGAGAGAGGGGCTGGGAGGTGGGCGTGCGCCGGGGCGGGGGTCGTCCAGGAGGTGAATGTAGAGTCCCCGCGGCCTCCTCCCAACCCGCGGATTCCTAGCTCGAGCCTGCCCTTCGACTCCCCAGCAGCCCTGGAGACTTGCTCAGGTCAGCTTGTGTTTAATCGTTCCCAAGTCCAGGTATGGGGCAGCAGAACGGAGGGCACGGAGGGAGTGGGAGAGGGCCGCTGTCACCTGAGCGCTTGGTGCTGATGTTCCTCTTTCCACCTCCATGAAGATCCCACTGCCCCCCACCCCTGGATTGAGACCGCTTATTTTCACCTTCGTGCTGACTAATGGTCTGTTCCAAAAAGTGATGGTAGCAACTAAGGCATGTAAGGTTGATCGGGTAAAAATTAAACTCTTTATCAGTGGATAAATGAAATTTTCTTCTAGGTAGACTAGAAGATTGAAAATTAGGAACATTATCTTGATGGTTCCCCTCTCTTAGGTCCCCCAAGCCCCGCCGCCACCAAACTTCTGAACTCTTTATTATTTCGCCTTATTTTAGTTCCTTAGAGGACTGTGACAGTTGGCTAGAATGGGCTGATTTGACATTACTCCTCGCAGTGTTAGGCCTTTGTTGAGGGTGTGGTACTAAATATTTTTCCAACGCCAGAGCAAGCCAAAATGAATCTGTTCCTTCTCAGCTTCTTGCCCCACCCATGAAAGTTGTTCAGCTTCTTTGGAAAATTTGACTGTTCAAGGCAGACATTTATAATGTGGTTAAATGACGTCTAGAAGTAACTAAGTCTTAGAGTCTAATGTAAAGGTAAATTGGCCTCACTGTATTTATCTTCTAGAACTTTGCCTCTTTCGTATTTTGGAAACATTGTACATTTCTCAATAGTGCGATTGTGCCATGGTATAAAAAAAGATTTTCCAACTATTCTGCAATTTTGGGTAAACATGTTATAAAAATGTGTACCACAGTGTACCTTGCTATGATAATTTTGTGGTCTTCTGGTATTAGAGATTAATACCCATATAAAACAGAACTGGCATAAATTCAAGTTTTCATATGCTTCCCAAGGTTTACATTACTTCTGACCATATTAACTTTTCTCAGCCTGTTTTGTCTGTTAACTACTAATCACAATCTAAAACTTATTGTTACTGAAAGAGTTAGTATATCCAAAGTTACAATTGTAATATGTTCTCAAATCCAGACTTCTGACCTTTATATCCAACATCTCTGCTGTGTTGTTCCATGAAGGACATTTTTTAGACTCAGTCGTAAATATTTAACTAGGCTGTAAAATCTCTTCTATGTCCACTGAATTTTGTTCTTGTCAAAGATTGGCTGTTAGTCTTTTCATATTATTTTTAATAAAATTTTTAAAGCTGTCTAGTTTTGACTAGGTTAGATTTTTGGACTTAAATTTTATGTGCTTTAAAAATATTTTGCTAGAGGATCTCAGAAGGTTGGGGAAAAAATCTTAAATAATTACAGTATGTTTATGTTACAAAGATCATAAAACCCAAACTGGAGAATGCTAATATGATTCAATATTAAAAATAAGTCATGCCATAATCCTTATACTCTACTGGAAAACATTCTGTGCCAAAGTTGTCAGTGTTTCCTCTCCTCTCCCGTCAGATGATTTAAAATATATATTAGAATTACTCTTATTTGAAAAAAAAGATAGCAGAATAATGCATAACAGCCTGCATTTTTATATAAACAAAGTGACTGTAGTTAGCCAGGATGGCAAAATCATGACATGATGTTCATGAAGAACATACTGGAGCAAAGCACAACTATAAAATAGAGTTTGATTTCCCATCCACAGGTTGGAATATCTGTCACTTCCATTATCTCTTTATTTACCTAGTTTCTATTTTTGTTTCCTGGTCATAAAAAAAAAAAGTCTGTTTTTTAAAATAAGTTTCTCTCCTATGAAGCTTATTCAGTGGTTGTCAGATGGGGCCATGAAGCCTGGGGTTGCAGAGGCACAGAGTCACTGCAGGAGACAATAGCATCTGCTCACCATGACTTTCTGTGTAACTAGTGAATGTTTTGATGTGGAGGGCTCTGCATTTTCTAAAACTCCACAGTGAGATGGTGTACCACAGAAGCTGGTTAAGAGGATCCAGTGGAGTTTGAGAAGAAATATTATACCTTTGATATATTGATTTTTTACTTAAAAATATAAAATGTTAAAACTTAATTTTTTCCAATCTGGAAAGACACAGGTGTTTTCAGTCACTGGATGTGTCACCTGGTCCCAAGTCTTCTGAGAGAAGAGTGCGTTCACTCGGTCGGTTTCTTCACTGGTTGGGTCTCTGGCACGTTGTGATGTAGTGAAGCTTACAAGTGCCAGGTTAAGATTTGTGTTATCCAGTTTTAATTAAATAAACCCGCACCAAAATGCTATGGCTTTAAAAGATTCCTTCAAAGAAAGTGCTGATTGAAGACAATATTAATCAATGCAAGCATAAGGAAGCAATGAGAAAATGGCAGAGTTGCTACTTCTCTGATATAAACTATGAGATTAAAAAAAAAAATAGTGGAACTATTTGAATCTGAAAAATCAAAAAATGCCAAGTTTTAAAGAAAACCGAAGTCCTATTTAATAACTACCGCTAGTGATCAACCACTCACTCCCTAAGTTTATACTATTTTTCTTTGAAATATTAGCCTATGATAGGATGAGGTCATCCCAATTAGCAAGACATTTAAAAATATTTTCTAGCACACGAAGACAAACAACTTAAGAATTTTTCCCTTAACTTCTTTTTTTTAATGTTTAAAGTCAATTTGTATTTGGCAGAATTTCACTAAGTTTAATGATAAATATTTAGGAGATTTTTACTAGCTGACTCAAGCTATCAAGTTGATAGAAGTCCTCATATCATTTAGGAAATCATATTCTTTTCATTTGAATTTTTTTAATTGTTCCAAAAGACGGTTATGCTTGAACCTTTCATCCTTTCTCCATATGCTCAGAATTTTCATTGTTCTCTTTTTAATGGTCCCTGTAATCATTGGCATTAAGGAATTTGAAATGAGGACTCAGATATCTGAATGTAGTGAGTGGTTTCTGAGCAACCTGATGTCATTTCAAAGTTTTGTACAGCTTGAACATAAGTTGCTTTTTTTTTTTTTTTTACTACAGAATATTCAATAATGAGCTGTGCAAAGCATAGGACTTTTGAATACCTTATTCATTCATGCAACCAACTCTTACAGGGTGCCGTCTTTGTGTGGGGAACCGTGCCAGGCACTGCAGACTTCCTTAGATATGAAATAGATCATAAGTCTGTACTGATGTTTACAGTCTCTGTCCAGGAAATAACTGTTTTCTCCTGGCTTTGACATTAGGTCAGAAATATGTTGTTGATATTAAATATCCAGATTTGAACCCATTATATTGTTAGAGTTGAAGAAAGGGGAAAATCTATGTGAACCTTTGCCTGTTGGAATCTAAACATTAATAACCTTGTGAGGGTTTGCTCTTCAAGTTAAACAGTTTTAGAATATATTTGATACATATAAAAGCATATAATAAAGAACATTAATATGCATAAAAATTAAAAGGAAAGTAATATAACAATTATCAATCCGCCTGCCACACAACCAAGAAGTAACATGTTACCAAGAACTTAATGTGCTCGCCTGCTTTCCTATCCCCTGCCTCTCCCATTTTCATGAATTCTGTATTTTTCTTTGCCATGTTTTCTTTTTTCCTGATAGTAGTTTTGCCACTTATGTATGTATAACTATATATTTCTTGTTTTCTCAGTTTGGGAACATACCCTAAATTGGTATCATCATATGTAGTCTTTTTGGACTCACTTTTTTCATTCAATATATCTCTAAGGTTCCATTTCTTATGTCCCACACAGTGATAGTTTATTTATTTTGGCTGCTTTATAATAAGTAGTCCATTATATAAATAGACCACCATAATTTTTCCATTATCCTGTCATGAGACATTTGAATTGTTTATTTTCTTTATAGTTTACTATTAAGAGTGCTCTGTGAATATTCATATATATATATATATATACACATATATATATACACATATAGACACACACACATATATATATATATATATATGTATGTGTCCTCATACACACATGCAAGCTTTTTTCTAGGGCCATGGTTCACAAACTTTAGCACGCACTGGAATTACCTGGAGGTGTTGAGAAAACATGTTGCTGGACCCCACCCTGCAGAGCTTCAGAGTCAGTAGGTCAGTAATATATATTTCCAGGTAATATATATTTCCACAGCTCCAGGCTGCCTACCAAGGCACACACTTTTGAGAACCACTGCTTCTATATATGTAAATTGCAAATATTGGGTGTTAGGGTATATGAATATTTAGTTTTACAAAATAGTGCCAAATTATTTTCCAAAGTCATTGATTAATTTATATCCCACCAATATTGCATAAACCTTCCCGTTGATCCACATCCCCTTCGACCCTTGGTATTTTCAAACTTTTTAATTTTTAATATTTTAATTTTTGTCTTCTTGATCTAGAGTTAGTTATGCTATCTTTTTTAGGAATAAAATCGTTTTAATTTTTTTAATTTATTACTGAAAGTGTAAGTAGAGTAAACTGAGTTCTACACTTAGTTACTAATGCGATTGGTGCTTTGGTTGGGTAAATTGGCCTACATAAATTCAACAATTGTGTATCATGTAATAGATAATTGTAGGATGTAAGAAAAAAATGTTTTAAATACACGTGCAGGTTTTAATTTTTGTAACATAGGTTACAATTTGAAAATGGCATTTAAGGGCAAATTTAAAACTTCCGTTGAAATTGGTATGTCTTGCTACGTATAGTGTACCATTTACTTCCACCAATTGGTAGATAGCTTTCATTTGTCATAGGGTCTGAAAGTTAGAAGGGAATAAGTTAAATAACAGTATAATATAGCAGTCATAAACTTTAATAGGTGTGCTTCTCAAATTACTCCATAGAATACTTCCAGTCTAAGTATAGTATAATGCCTAAGTTTTTAAAATGGATAATCACAATGACATGGAAATTTCAGGCCCACACATGAAGCAAGTAACCACTGTAAGCATGATCATTTTACAAATGCTCAGCCTTTCTAAGGGAACGAAAGTAAACTTAGTATATAACAATTAGAACTTATATACATGATATACAAGATTTCCATTGCTGCTTTTCCCAATAAAGTTGTTATATAAAGTTACATCATGTACCAGTCTGTTTGAAACTTTCTTGTCAACTCAAAATCTTTTCCATGTGTATCACATTTTTATGTTGAGATATGTTTTTAAATCTGATATTCTGATTAGTTTATATAAAAGCGCTTTAGACATTAGTTTTACAGTATAAGTCCATCTTATTTGTTAGTATGTTTGACAGAGTCAAAGTAAAGTGATCTAGTTGAAAAATAAGTGCCAAGAATGCCCTCCAAGTGAAAAACAAGTATGTTGGTCCAATTTAAGGGAAATTTTCAAATTTACATAATTATAAGATGCTTTGTACTAATTTCATTTTTATTTCCTCCAATTATGGCCCTTTGGTTATTTCATTTAAAGTAATTTTTCAATTGCTAGATTGTCAACTGCAAAAGTTATTTTTATTTCTAAAACAAGTATCTTAGAGCAGTGGAGACCTTAAAATAAGTTATAACTTTTGTCCCTTATTAAATAAGTAACACAAGTTCATTGTAATAAATGTTGAAAACAAAACACTCACAAGAAAATAAGCCAACCATAATTCCATTATCCAAAGATAGCCACTTTCAGTAGTTTTATGAATATCACTTTAGAATTGCATTTATACTGTGTATTTTGTTTTTCAACTTTATGTCGGTGGAAAAGACTTAAGTAAATATAACTGACACACAGAAAAAGGCATGTCCTAGTTCAACACTGAAAGCAATGAAAATTTCATTCAGCATTAAGGAAATATTTATGGCAGGCCTACTATTAAATAAGCAAGCTAATGTAACATTCAGTCAAGTAGATCCTTCTTTTAAACTGGCTGTGGTTATTTTCTGGCTTCAGAAGAGGGTAGTGCTTGGGGATAAACTTTAGCACTGCTCATCAGCATCACGAAGGGATAGTTGGTTACCTATAGTCGCAGAATGAGTAACAACTTTTTACAAATTAAAACTTGTTAAAACTTTTAGAGTCTAGAAAGTCAGATTGGAAAATATTTAGTCCAATGATAAATTGTGTTTGATACTTTATTAGGGCTGATTTAAGTGATAATAAAATAAAAGAACTGAATTGATACCTAGAATGTGCTCCTGAGTAGGTTCCTTGCAGCTTACAAGTAAACTCCTATTGGGCTGAGAATTGCAAAACTCTATGTGTGGGTTTCTTCCTATCTCTTAATCAAATTCGACTTCAGTGAGGAGAAAAAGGATGACAACTACTCAACTCTCCATATAAAACAAACAGGTTTTGAGCTGGACTCTCACTTTGTTGCTGTACATTGCTATGGCATTGTCAAGCCTAAGAATTAAAATAGATTTTTTTTCTTCATTTTACTCTGCTCTTTGGAACAGCATTGTTCAATAGAACTTTCTGTGTTGGTGGAAATATCCCATATCTACGCTGTTCAACATGGTAACCACAAACTATTGTGGCTTTTTAGCACCGAAATGTGGCTACTGTAGCTGATGAACTGTCTTAACTTTTAATTAATTTTAACAAGTTAAAATCTAAATAGCCTCTTGTAGCTAGTGGCTTCCAAATTAGGCTGGTGGGTGGCCTTTATTTTCATTAGGAGACAACTGATCCACAGGGAAAAAATCAAGTTAATCATATGCATTTAGTAAACAATTTAATTCGATATATTTTTGAAAAGTAAGTCACATAGAATGTTATGCTCTGATATTTAAAGTGAACATAATACGGACAGATTAAATTTACATCCATTTTATATGACAAACTGAGCGAGAGAGAAGTGAAAAGAAATGCTGGGGAGAGAGCTGGTGTTAGGGTGAGGAGGGGATAATGTCAGGCTAAATAAAGCCATGTAGAGATGTACAAGAAGCAGAGATAAATAAGAAGAGAAAGAAAAAGGCCTATATAACAACTATGACAAGAATGGTGATGTGGAAAAGGATTTTCTTACCTCCCACCCACATCACTTTCCAGACTGTAAAAGTTGTTTTGCATTTGCTTTGGTCAGTCTCTTGCTGCTTTGCATTTTCGATGATTTTCTCTCTTTTCTTGCTCCACCCTCTGCCTTAACCCAACCAGGTTTGCTGTACATAATGCCTAGTGTACTTTATTTCTCTTCCTTTTCTCCCAGGAACGTGTATCTGTAATAATGGTTAGAATTCCAGGCTCTGTTTCAGAGGTGAAAAATGATAGGAAATGTGGGGGACACATTTTATTCAGGCTTTTATCATTTATAATGTGTCTGCTGTGTGTAAGACACTGTGCCAAGTGCTTTGCGTTATTTTTTTATTGTGGAAAAATACACATAACATAAAAGTTAACATTTTAGCCATTTTTAAGTGTACAGTTCATTAGTGTCAAGTACATTCACAATGTGGTGTGTAACCTCACCACATTGTGAATGTACTTAGTACCAAATGTACTTGGTACTTAGTACCAAAACGTTTTCATCACCCTAGACAGAAACTCTGTACCCATTAAGCAATGACTCTCCATTTTCTCCCCTGGCCTGGTAACCTTTATTCTTTCTACTTTGTCTCTATGAATTTGCTGTTCTAATTACCTCATAAAGTGGAATCATATAGAATTTCAAAATTTGTCCTTTTATGTGTCTGATTTATTTCACTTATAATATTTTCAAGATTCAACCATGTTGTAGCATGTATCAGAATTCCATTGCTTTTTATAGCTGAATAATATTCCATTGTATGTATATACCATATTTTGTTTATCCATTCATGTGCATATGGACAATGGGTTGAGCATTATTTTAATAATCTCCCTAGTTACTTTTAAATTGTGCTTGCCTACATCTCTTCCCTAAAATGCCCCAGCTTGCAACATTTCTCTGGCTTTTTATCCTTAGGATCTAGGAGAAAACAGAATCCGTACTCTGCTATTGAAAGATTGCACACTCCTATATTAGCAAACGATGCCCTCCATACCCCTTTATTCACTTCATTTAACTAAAATTTCAGTGTCTGCTATATACTACAGTAACTGGCGAACGAAGGACCAGCCCCAGTTCTCATTTCATATGGCTCCTTTATCCAATATCCTGTGAGGAGTCAATTGGCTGTAAATACTTCATGTTCAGCTCCTCACCTACTTTTTATTCATAACTTTCAGAAATCCTAACTGATAATGGTACAAATGTACAACTCAGCTACTGGGAACCCACAGTTACAGTTATGACTGGAGCAAGAAATTAACCACCTGTAGAGATTCTCAACCTCCTACCTAAGCAATTGCATATACCTTGCACACATATCAGATTGCCTGATTGAAAGCAGGACAGATCATTTCAGCAGGACAGAGCAAACCCAGCTGCTTGCCATATTTAGAATGTTAGCTAAAATCTGGCTTTTATGAAGTAGTTGTTGAAGAATTAAATGAGGTGGGAAGTTGTTGGCTTTCATATGGTAGTTGATGTAATAAATGTTATAATAAACAGCAGTAAGTCATTCCTAGTTCAAAAATAAACCATTCCTCTAACAAAAGAATAATGTAAAAACGACGTCATAAAGGCTAATAGTTCTCAGGCACTGGGCTCAGCTCTTACTAAGCATTAATTCATTTTATCCTCATGACAGTCTTCTGATGTAGGTGTGGCTATTTTCTTCATTTCTAGGTAAAGCAGTAGAAACATAAAGAGGTTAAATAATTTGTCTCACGTCGACAGAAATGCCAGAATCTAAATTCTGACTGTTTTCAGAACTGGAGCACTATTTAACATACATTAAGATTGTAGATTGTTTTTAAGTCAGACAATTTCTGATTCCCTAGCTGTAGATTTTAGCAATATTAGGAATTAAGTAATTGAGTCAAAGGATACTGTTAAGAACCTCTCAGAATCTCCTTTTACATGATAATCTGATTTTTTAGTCCTATTTATAGTGTGGTGGTTTATATTTTGTGAGTGACGAAATTCATTATATAAGTTGTTCATATTACTCTGGTGTGTTTACAGGTGGTTGCTGTATATGGAACTTTATCTGATTTGCTTTCTGTGGCCAGCAGTAAACTCGGCATAAAAGCCACTAGTGTGTATAATGGGAAAGGTGGACTGATTGATGATATTGCTTTGATCAGGTAAACTTCATTTTTTTATAAGCTGTCTAGAGCGTGCCCTTAGCTGCTTGGCGCTATGCTGTTTCCCTGAAGCAATAGTTTAATTACTGTTAAGAGTTCAGGAATTTGGCAAGTGATTGCCTAGAATTTGCTCTTTGGAATTTAAACCATTTGGACTGAGAGTGTGTTGATCTGATAGAACATATTTCAGTACATTCCAATATATCAGTAGTCTTTCTGCATAGTATGGCTTTGAGAAATTTCTTTATGTTACTAGAGATCTAATAAGATATGCATTTTTTAATGTTAGAAATCTAATTGATCGCTTTAATTTTATATATTATTGTATATTGTTCAATTGATTTCTTAAGAATGCTTTGAATTTTATAAACATTACAGAGATCTACTTTGGTGAAAACTTGCTAAATATGATAGAATTTTAAGTAGTTAACTCATCGGTGATCCACAGTAGTGGTTTTTGGTTTATTTTATGGTTTTGTTTTTTAATTATCAAAGGCAGATTTATCTCTTTAAAACAAGTGTCTAGTTCACCTCATTCCATCCTAATAGGATCATAGAATTTCGGAGCAGGAAGCTTAACAAAGAAGATAGAAAGGGAACACAAATTAAGTTCTGACTGTGCCAGTTACGTTGTATTTGCTTTGCCCGAGTTATCTCATTTAACTGGCCAAGCATGGATTTTTTTTTTAATTGATGGAGTGTAGATAATGATGCTCTAAATTACAGTAGCATACAAAGTTTAATTTTCACTGAAGTCCAGGTCTGCCTTTAAAGTTAATCACTTCTAGTCCCTTCATTTTATAAATGAGGAAACTAAACATCTGAGAAGTTAAATGACTTATCTGGGTCATACAGTTTAGTTGATTTTTGTTAATAAGAAGAAAACAAATTTTCATACTCGTCTTAAAAAGTTAACGACTATGATGAGCAAGTAGAAAATCTTATAAACCTAAAAGATTTAAAACCTAAATAAATTAGGAGAATTTCTTAGTTTTTCAATATCTATCTTCCAGGTTCTTTCAGTTTATATGGATAATTGAGTCACATCATTGATGATGAATGATTTACATTAACCTAAACTTCTTAACACACTCCGCTTTTAAGAAAAATTCAGTGTGTTCCTGTGATGTCTTACAGGAAATAAAAATTTCTGCAACATCAAAGGTTATAACTTTGATGAAGCCTTCCAAACTATAAAATACCTACCTGTTTAATAATTTGTGGTTCACAGAACAATCTCTGATAATTTACTTATACTAATGATGGAATGGATTGGGGCAGGGGAGGATAGGAAATATATACAGCGATAAGCAAGCATTTCAGAATATGGGCAATCATTTATATTTGTGGGTGTTCACAACAGAGTTAGTCCCAATTATATTTTTCCTAGATTTAATATGAAAATTTGTTTTCATTTCCAAAGCACAAAGCAGCTGATGGTTTGAGAGAAAACCCTAATAATTTATTTAGATTTTTAGGATTCAAGTAAAAACAGAAGAGTTGGCTATGGCTTTAATCATATGCTTTGAGCATAACACTATATTCTTTAATTAATAACAAAGCTGAATTCACATAATTTGTATAGTGGATTTTGTTTTGTTTTCTTTTGTTTTCCATTTCAAAAGAATTTTCATGTGCAGGATCTTTAATTTATATTGAAAGATAGTTGCGGGTGGGAACAGGGGAGGTTAAGCAAAGAAAGCACTGGAAACTTAAGTCTACTTTGCAATACAGATAGATAGCAAAACCTAACTTCTACAAAATTCTGAGTACTTCCTCTATAGTCAACAGATAATTAATGTGATTTCTGGATTTTGATGGTAGCTTTTTAAATTTTGATTTCCCCAGGGATGATGATGTTTTATTTGTGTGTGAAGGAGAACCATTCATTGGTAAGTGACTTTCTTAAAAGCCAATTTTGTCTGCCAAAATAAGAAAGATGAAATGACAGATATTTTACATGGCTTAACATTAGAATCTTGTGGTAGTATTCAGATCTTCCTACCTTTTTTGATTCTGCATTGGATATATGTGTTAAATTAAATTTTAAATTTGAATTATATGATCACATTTAATATGGATACCTAATCTTTTACACATGCCTTTAAAATGCTCTAGACCTCCACATATTCATTAAATATGACATAATAGGGCAGTTTTGATTTTCAGAAGCAATTGTTTTGTTTTGAAATTTCCTCTTTGACAGTTGTCAAAATTTCTCTTAAGTGTTAAATTACATATTTTAAAGCATGTATTGCTGCATAAGTAATATTTGACAACCATTCACTGTGGTCAAATCAAACCAGTCAAAAATTTCAACCATACACACGTGCATAAATACGCACACTGCCATTTGATTCGGAAGCAAGCTTCTACAGTTGTATAATACAGTGAATATTCTTTAACAAGTATTTGATTTATTTGGTTCCACACAATAGCACCCTGAATATTTAAGTATATTTTTAAGCCATCACAGTAATTGTATTTGGCGAATGGAGGTAGTTTTCAGGATCATCGCAGTGGTGGTTGCCAATTTAGAAGTGCATACTCTTTTTCTGTCTCTACATGGTCACTTAATTGGTTCATTGCATGTATACCAACATCGACTAGTGTTTGTTTTGTTTGATCTTTATGAACTCTTGGATTTAAAAATATTTGGTATATTTTTATCCTCTGTGTTAATTGATGCCTAGATTATCCTACTTTGGGCCAGTGGAAACCTCTTTAAGTTCTTTTAACACAACCTCATTAGTCTTTTACAGTTCCTTACTCTCTGGAATAACAAAGTGTTAATCTTATACTTCTCCTGTCCCAGATCCTGATCAATGTTTTTTCTAAGAAGCTTGGATTTCTTTTAGTTGGATATGTCATTTCAAGACACAGTCTGGGTGCTAGGGAGGCTCATTGTTATTGGGTTCCTCATTATTACTAGGCTTTTTGGTGGACAGAGCTGGAAATGCATAGCTAGCCAGGGATAAAATTTATATATTATATGCAGTATGTTTTATTGCAAAGCTTTATATATAACATAACATATAGACAGACTATCTCATGGGTTCATACTAATACTTCTGGTTTATAATTGAGATTGTAAGATTTTTATTTAACTTTTATCTTACATCTCCTTTCTTCCATATCAATAATCCTGATTTTGAGGGATATAGGGAATGATAGATTTATAATGTCACATAATTACATTTACTTCATCCCACACAAAACACACAAAGAAGTGTCAGAGTAACGATCCCAATACTTTTAACATCAATATGATTACTAAAGAGTTAAACATTTTTTGTATATGTTCATTCCTTTCTTCCCTTACTTAGAAAATAGTTGTTTCTACAGTGTTAGTAGCCACTATATGCTATATGTTCTCCCTTCAAACCATCTCTGAGTTTTACTCCTTGCAAGTGAATTTAATGTTTACCTCAAGTCCTTATGTTGATGCCTCCAGTGATTGTCTGAAACTTGTCCTCCGGTAGATGCCTTACAAAGAACTTGTGAGAACAACGTTTTCTGACATCTTGCATGTTAATGGCTTCTAAACTTGAAAGTCAGTTGGCTGGATATAAAATGATATGTCAAAACTTAAACTGTGAACTTTAATGATGTGTAGTTTATTATCAGTTATTCCTTAATGAAGCAGTTAAAAAATACTTAGGCCACATTTTCTTTCTCCAGATATCTTAAACATGTTACTGTTATTTTATTCTGGCATAAAGCGTTGGTATCGAAAAAATCTGATCCTTTGTAAGTGATTATTTTTCCTAAGTCACCCAAAGGCTTAGTCTCTTTCTTTAAAATACAGTTATTTTCATAGACTCTTTATGGGTGTTCTGGGTTGATTTTAAAAAATAAATTACAAAAAAGTTTTACGTTTAAATTATATATTTATTTATTTTTCCTTGCTTTGATGTTTTTCTTCCAGGACTCCAATTGCATATATGTTGGATCTTCTACACCTGTCTAATATATTTGAAATCTATTAAATCCTTTTTCATTTCTTTATTTCTTTTTAATTTTTAAAGCATCTTTTGCATCTTTTATTTCCCTTAAGGCATTATCTGTTGTGTTTATTTACTCCTGTTTGTCTTCTAGTTTAATCTCCTTTTGCAGAATTGTTTTTCTTTTTATTTCCATTGCCTCCTGAGTTTTCTCATCTCATTTCTGAATTTTGTAATTCTGGTTTATTTTATTCTTTTATAACTTGAATTACTTTTTTTTAAGCATGTTTTGGAATATTATCGTTTTTAATCTATTTTGTGGGCATTTCTTTCTGGCACATTTTCGTTGTCTTTAGAGATGTAATTCGTACCCTTTTAAAAATTTTACATAGGATTTGATCTCAGTCTTTTTCTGTTGCTTATTTTTATGTGGAGTTAGTATTCCTTAACTTGAGAAGGGAGGGCTGACCTAGGAAAGTTTTTCAAATTTCATGGCTCCAGAGTTTTTCCTTTTCTGTGGTTTTTGTAAAGTGTTAAATATAGAACTCACTTTCAGATATAGTCTGGTTCTGTTAGGCCTTTTTGACTTTTTAACCATAATCCTTTTTCTTTTGTCTCTGTTATCACTATTTTGTTCAACTTGGATTCTTTTCCTAATATTTTATCTGCAGAGTGGGGCTTTGTCCTGGAAGAGATTTTGGCTGTTGGGTTTTGAGAGTTCATTTCCAGCCTCATCAGATCTTACTGCAAACTACTTGCATCACTGATGGTTGGAGCGGGCATAGCCCTCCCACCTTCAGTCTGCATTTCTCAAATGGACTTGCTGAGCTTTGACATGCATATTTATGGATTCCTTTGGAATCTTAGGTTCATCACATAACCTGTTGTTGCTCTCAGCTTCTTCCTTCAGAGGTGCTGGTCTTCTAGCTGTCAGGGTTGGTGGGAGTACCTTATCACTTAGTTTGTTTTAGATGCTGTCCATGGGTATAAATTTTACCGTCTTAGTACTTCTGGTACGCTTTTATGTGTGTTTTTAGTTTTAAGAATTATGCTATTGCCATTTTCTCCAAATCCCTAATCTAAATGTATTTATTATTTTCTACATGTCATCTCTAGATCCTCAGACAGATTCTAAACTACCCGAAGGCTTGTCAGGATCTCACACAGACTGGCTAACGTTAAATGTTGGAGGGCGGTACTTTACAACTACACGGTAGGTGCGTGTGCATGTGTGTGCACATGTGTGTTGGGGGGCACTATGTACCATTTGTTCTTTCCTTCAATTTGATGATTTCCTTAGAAGATGTTGAAATGCTGCTTAATATATTATGTGATCTGAAACTATTTTCAGAAAGTTTTTTTAAAGAATGGAAAAATGGTTCACAAGTCATTCCAGAGAAAGCATGAAAAGCATGAATTCAGTGTTTTGCAACATGCTTTTTAGATATTGAGTAACATACATGCAACACAAGTAAAAGTTAACAATGTTGAAATTCGTAGAGACTACAGCTGCTTATGTTACAGGGATAAGAAAAATACGTTTAGATCAAGAATATTAAGATGTAATAGCTTGCTGAAAGGACAGATTAGTTTTTAAATGAAAGGAAACTAAAACAATATGTAAATCAAAGGAAGTGCCAGATTAGAGAGATTTTGATAAATGGCAACTTATTGCACGTTTTTGTTTCCCAGCGTCACTCCTACCAGGTTGTAGCATGCATCTTTTTGAGAGAGCAGCTGGGATCGAGTATACTCTTGACTTAAATATGTTTGTTTATAAAGACAAATGGAGAAATCAATTTTTTTCCCTGAATCCTTAGGAGCACTTTAGTGAATAAAGAACCCGACAGTATGCTGGCCCACATGTTTAAGGACAAAGGTGAGCGCAACACGTTGTTTTCACATTTCGTGTGATCTGTTTGTAGCTGCATTGACATCATAACTCCTGTCCTTCTGTAATTTTTAATGACATCAATAATTTTCGCAAAAGTGAAAACTCACTGGTATGTTCCACAATTTTCCTTCCATAAATTTCTAACTTTGTTTTTTGATTGTCGGGGACTTTCTTCATTTCAATGGTAACACAGGTGTCTGGGGAAATAAGCAGGATCATAGAGGAGCTTTCCTAATTGACCGAAGTCCTGAATACTTTGAACCCATTTTGAACTACTTGCGTCATGGACAGCTCATTGTAAATGATGGCATTAATTTATTAGGTGAGTTTTCAATATAATTCCTCACATTTTTATAAGTTTATAATTTTTATTATGTTTTCACTTGCTTAGTAAGTTAATATATTTTCATAAAGCGAAAGTATTTCTAAATGTTTTTACATGTACAGTTGACTCTTGAACAACATAGGTTTGAACTACGTGGGTCCACTTATATGTGGACTTTTTTCAATAAATATACAGTCGGCCCTTCATATCCATGGGTTGGTTTCACAGCCTCACATTCAACCAAATGCAAATCCAAAATAATATTTTCGATCTGTGATTGGGAATCCCCAGATGCAGAGGGCCAACTGTATCAATGTTCTCTGCCATTTTATGTAAGGGACTTGATTATCCCCACATTTTGGTATCTGTGGGGGTCCGAGAACTCATCTTCTACAGATACCAAGGGATGACTAAAGTTTTGGGAGAGTCAGAACTTATATGCAGGTTTTTGACTGCATGGGGGTTGCACCCCTCATCCCCATAGTTCAAGGGTCAACTATATTTGAGTGTATATAGGTATAGAAATAGGTTTAGGTAGGTAGTCCTTCAGGTAGACAGTCTTTGTATGTATGGGTATATATCAAACCTATAAATTCTGATTTTAGATTTTAAATAGATTTAGATGTTATCACCAGGGACGTTAAAGGATTTTCTTGTTGTTTTTTAATTGAATTGTGACTGAGACTTGGCTTCACATCATGGACCTTCCCACTGTAGTGATGAGTAGAGTGGTCAAGAGGGGAAATTGTACTTTGGAATCATAAGACTGGATTAGAATCTCGATTCTATAGCTTACTAAGATTAATTCGGGGAAAGTCTCTCCGAGTCCCCTTTGAAAACTTAGTATTAAAAATATACTCATTGAGACTCCCAGGCAAGATGTGGAGTAGGTAAATGCTGTGCTCGCCTCCTCCCAGGACCACATCAAAATTACAACTAAGTTATAGAGCAGCCACCCTTGAGAATCACCTGAGACTAGCTAAACAGAACTCTTGTAACTAAGGATAGAAAGAAGAAACCCAATGCGACTGGTAGGAGGGCTGGTCCCACACTTACCTGTGACAGGCAGTTAAGAATCGGGAGGGATACCTTGGCTGCGGAGGTCCACACTGGGGAACAAGGGGTCCCTGCCCGCCTGGGGTACCAGTGCTAAGAAGCAAAGTCCCCACAATATCTGGCTGTGAAAATCAGCAGGCATTCTGTGTGGGCAAGACAGAAGGCTGCTAGCCCTTGGCATCCTCTTAAAGGGCCCGAGCACAGACTACTCTAACTCACAAATACCTGCCCTAAGCTCCAGTGAAGGGACAGCAGCTCAAAAAGCACCAAGGACATAGAGGGAGGAACTGAATTGTCTGGATTCAGGGCAAGGGCTGGAGGGGCAACTCTGTCCCAGACGGAAGTGCTAGCAAGGCCATTGTTCCTTTGCTGAGTCCTCCCCGCACACAGCCAGCAAGCACAGGTGGGCACCATATCTGAGTCCCTATCAACTTGACTAACACCACTTGCCCCATCCAAGCTGAGCACCAGCCCAAACCTCTTTGAGTTGCTCTGTTCCTCACAAGCTGCTGGCCTCTGCCCACACTGCAGACTTTCCTAAAATCTCTCAAAGGTCTACAAACCCCAAAAAAGCAGTAGCTGGCCTCTGTGCCCTGTACCTCGTGCTAAGTGGCCCCCAGCACTAGTGGCGCCCAGCCTCGACTTGCAGCATAACCTGTCTCAGGTGCCTCCAAGTCTAGCACAGGCAGCTACCAACTGCAGATCATTGCAGCTCTTCCCCTGTTTGACACAGGAAAAAAAGAATGGTCTTAAATGTTCGAAAATATATAATTTAATAATAATCATAGTGATTATTTATTGAGGACCTACCAGGTTCTATACCAGATAATATGTGCCTTATCTCTTTTAATATTTCTTACAACTTTGTAAGGAAAGTAATAATATCCCCATTTCATAAATATGGAAACTGAGAGATTAAGTAGCTTCTCCAAGATGAAAAAGATAGTGAGTAGCAGAGCTGGGATTCAAATCCATACCTTTCTGGTGTTAACAAAGAACTCCACTAAATATTATGTCTTTCCTCCAACTGTCCCCCACGGGTGTCTTTTATATTTATAAGGCTTTTCTGAACGTTTTTCAGGTTTAATTCTGAACCTGGAATTAGAAAAAATTCTTACCACATTCCCCGGGAGGTTCTGATTTACTCAGTAGATCTTGGCAAACTGAGAGTGAGAGTGGCAAATCTTTGTGATGGGTTTCTCCAGGGACAGATATCGAAGTGTGGCTGCCCCTTCAGGAGGAATCCAGAGGTGAAGCCACTGTGGTGTGGACTGGAAAGTGTTGTGCCACAGTGGCTACCTGAGTGGTCCTCACTTGACCTTTGTTTTGCTATTGGAATATTAGAGGTGGAGTTGGGTTTTCCCAGAAAAGATTATGATCTTTTCTCCAAATATGTTTACATATAGTTGCCCTTATTACCTTGGAGCCATTTGAAGGGAGAGATTATGTCTCATTTTCTTTGTAATTCCTGAGTCCTTTTTTAAAAAGTAGACTCAGCCAACTGAATGACTAAAGTCTTCATTTTATGGAAAATGTACCCCAAACTTATTCCCACATACTCTGATAAAAATGTTTATTAACAGATGTGAGAAAGTATACCTACTAAGTCTCTTAGAGAATGTGCAGACTTTTTTTTTTTTTTACCAAATTAAGAAAGTTAAATGATAGATAAAATCCTTTTTATCATTTAGAAAAATTTTTTAAAGTTGATTTTTCCATAATAAAGTTTCTGAGTTATACTTTTGACTTTTGTTTTGAAGTTTACTTTTACTCATTTCTATAATTTCCTGATTCAGGAAGTAAAAAACATTTGTGACAAACCTATTCAGATCTGCTCCACTGAAAAAGTCATTGAAATGTTAAGATTAGGTGAACCAATTATTTTATTATTGGATTCACAATCAATCACTATGGATTACTTGAAGAATATGTGTTATTAGGATTTTTTGCCTGTGGCCTATTTAAAGTAATATTCAGAAATGATTTTGAAATATGGAAGCCTTTCATTCTACTTAGTTTTCCATTTTTTTCTTTTGCTGAATGTAAACTACTTTGATTTACAAATACTTAAAAATATCCTATTATGTTGTAAACATGAGTTATTTTTCTTCTCTTTTGATTGATAGCCTACTTGATGAATTTTACTTTTATTGTAAGAATTTAGCAAATAATTCTATAAATATTAAAAGGAAAAGTTTTATGTAAAAGTCAAATCATTTTTATTATGATAGGTGTGTTAGAAGAAGCCAGATTTTTTGGTATTGACTCATTGATTGAACACCTAGAAGTGGCAATAAAGGTAAGGCTCTTTTTACATTAGCCAATATTACATTTATTGTAGCTATCCCTCAGAATGCTTTACTAATTTCTTAATATCCTTTTCAAGAATTCTCAACCACCAGAGGACCATTCACCAATATCTCGAAAGGAATTTGTCCGATTTCTGCTAGCCACTCCAACCAAATCAGAATTGCGTTGTCAGGTAATCAAAGCCGACTTTGATACAAGTTACTTGTGTCAACAAATCTGTGAGAAAAGTTTTGCATTGTAGGATTTTTTTTTTTTTTTTTGCCTATTTTTCCTTTTTCATGTAAGATATAATTTATTTCTGGGCTATAACATTGATTTAATCTCAAAATAGTTAACAAAAATAGATGTAATAGCCTCTTTTATTGTCTGATTATGCATCATGTAACAGTTTTTGAAATTTCTAGTGCATAGAAATTTCAGCAATTAAAATAAATGGTCAATTGTACAATTGTTAAGTATGGCTAGTCAGTGGCAGATATTTTTACGTTTATGTTTTATAGCATTAAAGATTTTAAAAACTACAATATTTGCTTTAAAAAATAAAACTACCTTGAATTATTGAATTAATAAAATAATTTAAATATAATCAGTTTTAACAAAAATAAGACTTATCAACAAATATGTGGCTAACAGAGATCCCTCTTTAGAAACTTCGGCACATAAATGAGGTATGGTCAGGCCTCATTCTAATATTAAGCGCAAATAGCTCCTTTCACTAGAACCCTTTAAGGACACTGATTCTGTCTATTGAAGTTCCATTTGATCATGTTTGTTAATAAACTCTAAATGACTGAACTGCCAGTTGCTTCTAAAAACATGATGATTAGCTATAGTAATTAAATTTAATACAATGGACGGTTTAAATTTTGTGATAATTTATGTTTTTTAATTTCAGGGTTTAAACTTCAGTGGTGCTGATCTTTCTCGTTTGGACCTTCGATACATTAACTTCAAAATGGCCAATTTAAGCCGCTGCAATCTTGCACATGCTAATCTGTGCTGTGCAAATCTTGAACGAGCTGATCTCTCTGGATCAGTACTTGACGTAAGAATCATTTTTGGTTACAAGAGAAAATTAAATTTTTAGTCTACTGAACAGTCTCAAAGAGCGAGAATTACGTCTGTTTCTTACTAGTACTTTTACTTAAAAACAGTTAATTTTATAAGTCGATGATGATAAAACTGAAAGGTGTGAAAGTTAAATGGGTTGGTTTTGTAACTTTGGCTCTCTCCTTCTCTCTACAGATATATGTTTGTGTGTTTGCATATAGGTATGTGTGTGTACATTTGTATATGCATGTGTGTATGTATGTTACAATTACCTGTGTGAATTTAGGGTTAGAGGATATATATGGAACCAACAGTGAACTCTAACAACTTTAAATTCCTTAATAACCTAAGCCCAGGTCTATATGTATCTTATATGTCTTTTGAATTAACAATACCTAATATAGTAGTTGCTTTTAGTAGTCATTGAATAAATGGTTATTGAATTTTATAATTTTGATTTTATTCTTTAGTTGCAAACTATTTTTCCATTAAACTTATATCAGGTCTGGTAACAAAATTGCTAATATACATTTCTGTTACTATTACTCTTCTCGTTCAATCTTATGATGATCAAATTGGTACCAAAATAAGCAAAAGACCAACAGCACAAAGAAAAGGTTTGAAGGACAGTCTTTAAATAGTGAAATGTGAAGAGGCAGCTTGGTTGGTTTTAAGGACCAAAAAAAAAAAAAAAAAGATAAGACAATCTGGATCATTCAATTCGAATTCAGTTTTGAGTTCTGTTTAATTGCAGTATTACTAACTGAAGCAAAACCATCTTTTCTTATCTGTAAATACTTGTTTTACCCATCTGATATAATTGATGTAAAGGACAAATATACATATATATATTTGATAAACTGAAGTGCTATAAAATTGTAAACTTAATTATTTATGATAAAATTGCTGATGAGTCGTTGCCCAGAGTGTGTAGGCTGTGCAAGTGAAAACTAATTGCTAATTGTCCTTGGCATTTGAACAAGTCTGCTGGTGAACAGCCCAACGCATTGCAGTGTCCACAAAATGCCATGTGTGCTAAGCGCTTTGCACACAAGAGGCACCTAATGTGTCCACCACTATTATTGAACTTCTCACCTAGTTTATCCGTTGTGGGCTGTGAATCTTTTTCATGAGAACCATCCAGTTCAGCTGTCAACCAGGTGATCTCGGTTGCCATCAGAAGCAATCCATGTCTGTGCCACACTGTCTGGTCCGTCAGCGTACTTTAGAGTGTTGCTCTGCGTGGCCCTGTCGATGTTGGCCTGCTGCAGAGAAGCCGGTATAATGATTCAGCTGTTAGGTATCCATCCATTGCACATTCCCAGCCCAAGACTTACAGAACGGTAGGAGCTGGAGGGAACCTTGATGATCATCAAGTACGACCCTGCTGTTTTACTGAGAAACCTAGGGACCTGCCCAAGCCCAGAAGGCTAGTTTGTTAGAAGAGTTGGGACAAGACTGAAAAGCATGTGTTTTCTTAATGACTTTTTTCATTTGGAAAATGTCAAACATATAAAAAATGGAATAGTCTAATGACTCCCTCTTGTACTTCAATTTACTCAGCTTCGACAAATGTCCACACATAAAGAATTTTGTTTTGTTTCTCTCTCCACAGATTATTTGGAAGTAATTCATTATTTCATCTGTAAATACCTATTTACCTCTTAAAGATAAGAGGGCCATTTGAAAAATGTAATCTTAGTACCATTATCATACTTAAAAAAATAACAGTGATAACCTAAGTGCTTTCATGAAGCCCACTGCCCCCTGATGTAGTGAGAGAGCACAACTCTTACAGCGGCAGTGCCGGTTTACTTATTAGCTGGGTTCTAAAATCTCAATGTGTAACCTGCGTTACTATTTGATAAATAGAGGAGGAAGTGCTTTCTGTGGTTGAAGACAGAAAACTGAACTGAATTTCTTATGTATTTGTTTCTTTGTGAGATTCCATAGTATAGCCTTGAGTATGGAGCAATACTTACGTAATTACCTTGGGAACTTTGGATAATGTTTACAGTCTGTTTTACATGGCAGCATTACACAGAGAACCAGAGACAGTTATTTTCATGTTTCAGTTTCCTGACTTACATTTTCAAGTACATGAAATCCAGTTATCTTTTAGTTATTTTGGTCACTCATTAATCTACCTGTTAGTTTGAGCTTCTGTCCTACCTTGTGTTAATGTACATGCATTTGTCAGTTATCTATGATTTGAAATGATCTGTAGCTTATCTGCCTTTCACTAGAACTGACTGTAGGGTGAATGAAGTTGCATTTATGAAACAAGGATTTTTCTTGATAGGTAAGGCTATAACATAACTTGATCAGCCTTAGGACTTTAGATTTCTTCACTGTTCTACTTATAATAACAACTACATTTATCATTTATAGAATGCCTTCCAGATTTTAAAACATTTTCACGTTAATCATTTATTTGATGATCACAATTGGTGAAGGTCTAATATTAATGTCATCATTATAGCTTCCTGCCTTTTCTAGTAGTTGTCAGAGTTCAGATCTGATAGCACTGACATAATTTAAGTTCTAACATACATTTTCTAGCTTTTTACTTTGTATTTTGTACTGTGGTTTGGGTGCTTAAGGTTGACAATGTTGTGTAGCTATGGTTAGAACAAAAAGACCCAATAAACCACTTGTTCCTGTTTTGTAGCTAGATGATGCCTTTAATTGCTGGCCTTGTTATTCTTCTGACCTTTGAAATGAAGGTAGTAATAGCATGATCGAATATCTAGAATTTCATTGGTTGATTCCTATAGTAACAAGGGGAGAAAATTTGTTACCCTAACAAGTTTATGCCTTCCTTGTATCCATACATTTCAACTGTCAATTGTCATGCCCAAAGTTGTTTATAAAAGTATAAATGGTGATGTCAGAGTTCTGACTCCCCAACTTCTTTATCTAAACTCTTATGTTTCATGGAAAGTGGGCATGCTGTTGTTAACTTGACTTTGTTTCTTTTCCTACAGTTTAAAAGAACTATTTCTTCAAAAACAGTTCTCAGTTCGTATTAAGTTCAATTGGAAAACTCTTTACTGTGAACGGAAAGTGATTGAGTGTACCAAATTGAGCTTTTCTTCCTTGTTTTCTATTTTTTCTTTTAATGTTACAAAAAATTTTGAAATGTTCTAAATTAAAATGATAGCGGCCAGAGAGTGAGAGGAAGAGACAGAAGAGTTAGCCTGTTAATAGCTCTAACTAAAGACTCCTGTTTATCTCATTCCTGTATATCTGTTGGAATTTCGGATTAATTTCTAGGTGGCTATTTCTGAGATTATCCAGAGAGAACAGCCAGGTGCCAAAGAACTAGGAGCCTCCGCTCCTTATTTACACCTGAACGTTCCAATCTGCTGCCCACAGCTAATTCACAGGAGCAGACACTTTCTTCCTTGCAGACTCTCTTGTGCCTGTCCCAGCACCTGCCACACTTACCTTTTCCCACCTACTTTGTCTCTAGCTAATGTAAATCCTTTCAGAATGGTTTACATCTTTCTTCCCACCTCATTTGATATATCGAAACACTTGCAAAACCCCGACGGATATATTGTCTTTCCTACCTAGCCATGCTGCTGGGAGGTGTCAGACTCCATGCCCAAGACTGGCTTTCTTTTGCTAGCAATGGCCTAATAGACTCTTTCTTTTAAAAAGACTTTCAACCACAGAAGAATTTTTTTGGTGTTTAACAACCGTTCAAACCAATTTTTTCTTTTCCAAACAAAATTCTGAACCTTAAAACATGGACTCTTCTCTTTTCTTTGCCAGTGTGCAAATCTCCAGGGAGTCAAGATGCTCTGTTCTAATGCAGAAGGGGCATCACTGAAACTGTGTAATTTTGAAGATCCTTCTGGTCTTAAAGCCAATTTAGAAGGTGAGAGTCTATCTGTAATTACCTTTTCTAAGGTGAAAACATATCATTAAGTAAAAAGCCCAGCAAAATAACAGTTACAGGTAAAACATGATAACCATAGGCGGGGCGGTTTCTTCAGTCGCCATACTTGGAGAATTTGCACAGGAAATCAGTCATACTTTGGTCTCAGTCATATACTAACCAACATTGAGACCTCAGGGGAAATGCCGCCTCTGATATTTAATGAGGCTTTAGTTGGAGAATATCAACATCTTAAACTTTCAAAGAGAACAGCATACCCTTATACTGACCAAAATTAAAGATTTCAGTTTGCACAAAGCTAGGCAGATTTTGTCATTTTTAGGTTTAGTGTTTTGTTTATGAATTCTTTATTGATTTGTTGTGCCTGTGAAGTGATCACCTTGTCGACCTGTACATTTAGAAGACCTAGTACTTATCTCCCTTGTCATAAACTTATGGAGGTATACTATAAAAGTGCTAATTATCATAACACCAAATTGAATTCCTCCCTTAAAAATGTAGACTAAAACATTCTTAATTCGTAGTATAGGCAAAAAAATTTGTTAACAGTGAACTCTTTATATATGTACATTGCTTGAGAGACTGAGACTTATTTCAGTCATTTCCAAGAGTTAAAAGAGCCTGTCATTGTCCTCCATTAAGTCTTTTTGTGGTTTTTTTTTTTTTTTTTGAAGGCAGATGACTGTAAATATTTTTAAGTTCAACTAATCCCAAATATGTTCACTCTAGGTGCTAATCTGAAAGGCGTGGATATGGAAGGAAGTCAAATGACAGGAATTAACCTGAGAGTCGCTACCTTAAAAAATGCCAAGTTGAAGAACTGTAACCTCAGAGGAGCGACTCTGGCAGGAACTGATTTAGAGGTGAGTCACCGATTTTTAGAATTTTTGTTAATCAAGAATCACTGAGTATCTCATGCAAAATTTATTGAAATCATAAACAAAGTAGTTGGCTGGTGAGACCTGCTGGGTGACATGCCAGCACAGCTGGCGGGATGTGTTACTTTCAGTTGCTTATTTAAACAAATTTGAATTCCAGAGCAGGATTCAGTCACCTAAGTCAGAGATGCCAGTTTCAGATGAAAAGTCATCTGATGTTCCATCTAAGTCGATTTCATTTCTCTTTTTTCTTTGGGTCTCTCAAATAATAAATGCTTTATTAATCTAATTATTTTTTTCCTTAATTTTTTTTCCCAAACAATTAAATAGGGCTAGATTATTTCTTGAGAAATTTAAACGATATCCGGGTTTGAAATTAGGTTCAGGGAAAGCCTATTCTAAATTGGCATCATATTCTTTTTGAATCTCAATGTGAGATTTTAATTGTGCCCAGTCATCTTTTTCATCAGCATTGTATTCTATGTTTTGTCTTGATTTCAGACTTATCCAGCCGACTCGATAGCTGTTGCTAGGCTTGCATCAGTGCTGTCCAGTAGCACTTCCTGCAATGCTAGACATGTTCTATGTCTGTTCAGGACAGTAGCCAATAGCCTCATACTTGATATGTGGCTACTGCAACTGAGAAATGAATTTTTAAATTTTTAAATTTTATCATAATTTAAATGTAAATAGCCACATGTGCTATCGTACTGAACAGTGTAGCCCTATATAAGAAAATCTGGCTTAGACTGCATTGTAGAGAACAGTACATCAAAATTTAGCTTGCTCATGATTTTTTTAAAATGTTTTTGCTAAGCAGAGTAGCAGGTACTGTTAAAACTTTAAGGCAAAAGAACCAGCCTAAGGCTGAAGGTATAAACCTATTTATTATTTGTTACTGTCAGATAAGATGATTTTTTTCCTTGTGCTAATTATCATAGTTTTAGTTACCATGCAGTTACTGTGTTTCAACAACAAACGCTTCCCTCTTCTCAACTGATTGCAAATACTAATCTAATCAGGCTGACTCTTGAGGGGCAGCTGCTGACATTCTGTCCAAAAAGCTTATGTGCAGTCACCCTTCTTTCTAATCATTGTCCCTACCATCCCCAGGGACTTATTCAGAATATTCTGTCTCATCTGTCACTCTGTGATCTCAAGAGAAATTTAAAAGCAGCTCCCAGTGACGGTGGTGGTTACATTGTTGTATACATTTGTTAAAATTCAGTGATTATACACATAATTTGGGGGTTGAAAACAAAAAGCCAATTCCTTGCTATAAAAATGTTAAGGTTGGGGAATGGAAACATCTGTTACAAAATTTAATTATTAAGTAAAATCTCTTTCTCTCAGAGTTTTTTAAAATTGTCCTTCCCCTGCACCCTATTCCTTTCATTGTTTTTCTTGGTTTGTGATCAAACTGATTAGATAATATTTACTACATTGGAGTCCATTCTGGATTTTAAATGACTGATTCTAAAATACATGATCAGAAAGGACATGCTTCTTCTTTAACCTTCGTTTGTATATATTTGTGATGGTCAGCCTGAGCAGCAACCAGAGAGAACAAATACAGGTAGAAGAAAATCTGACTTCTAAAACAGAAGTTTTCCAGAAATAATTGAGTTTTATTATATAGGAACATTTTTCTAACATGCCCTAAGAATCACTTTGAGAAGAAACAGATAAAGCCTTAAATCTCTTTGTTAGTCACACAAATGTTATTTTTGTCTTACAGAATTGTGACCTGTCTGGGTGTGACCTTCAAGAAGCGAACCTGAGAGGTTCCAACGTGAAGGGAGCCATATTTGAAGAGATGCTGACCCCACTACATATGTCACAAAGTGTCAGATGAGAATTTTAGGGCTGGAGGAAGATGCCCAAGATGAAAAATGTTTTCCTTATCACTTTTATTTCTGTAAGGAAATTAAAAAAAACAACAACAACATTTAAAGGATCATGCTTGTTCTCAGTGGTGCATAAAGGGAAAAAAGTGACTTTTTTCCTACATTCTGACTTTAACAGAGAAGCACTCATTCAGTAGATGTAGGGAAGCTAGATTAGACTGCTGCCTTTCGAGTGGAGTAGAGGGATTTGCCTGGCTTTATGACCAGGAAAAGTATCTATTGTATTTGCTTTTAAATAGGCATGATGTGAAAATATCATCTTGGCTTGAAATGCATTTGAAGATTTTAATTTATGAGAAGCACAACATATGCAATTATATTTATTAAATCTTTAGATGCATATGGGTATTTAAACTGTTAAACTTTATGAAAATTTTGAAGAGGTTGTTCAGGTTTATAAATAGCTTTAGTGATGCCTCCCCTACTTTACCTGTCACACCGTGTGAACATGGTGACATCAGAACCCCTAAGGCTCTTTTCAGGTTCATTTTTATGATATTTATTTTTCCGAATAAAACTAGCTAAATTAAAGAAATCTTCCATTCTTACTGATTTAGACAGTAGAAGGAAAGACATCATTGTACTTCTTTGTCAGCTGAATGAAGTTATAGTGGAACTCTCCAGACGGAAGAAGTATTCACCTATAGCAACAACTTAGAAATGAGCATTCCTTAGAATTTTATTCTAAGCAAGTTCCACTTAAACACCAGACCAGGCAGTTTTATTTATTTCCACTACTAGCCTAGTTTCCTCCTCCACAGTCAAAACAAACATAGGAAAATATTTTAAAACCAAAAAACCAAGGTGCATTACCAAATTCATTTAATTCAATGGCCAAATAAAGAGGGCCAACTCAGATATTAAGTCCCAATCCACTGTAAACAAAGCTATAAAATATGAATAGATATGGCTAAGTTATCCTTTAGAAGTGAACATAATATAATTGTAGTTAAAACCCTCCTTTGGGGAATGAGGGATTTTAAACTGACCATTTGATGATAGCCACCGAAAAACTTAAACAAAATAAAGGCATTTGGCTAATCCAAGATGTAATACTAATCAGTCAGCACCTGTGGTTCTTTTACTTATATTTTCTGGTTGGTTCTGTTTTAATAAATTTTAGCCTGATCTTGGCACTCCTTCTCTGCAGCAGCAGAGATAGGGCCTGTACTTCCTCACCAGTAACCAGTGTCCTTAACCTCTACCCCAAGGCAGGGATATAAGCTGTGTCCAAATGGGTTCTGAATTCTCCAGACTCATCATTTTGAGGCAATGAATCATTACAAAACCACTCTGTCTCCTTTGGGAGGGTGACATGTCTTCAATATTTATGTAGCTTATTCTTATATATATACATATGCAAAGCTTTCCTTACAGTAAAGGGTACTTATGCATAGTAGGTGGAGAGCAGACCTTTACAGGTGAAGGAAAGCAACTTCAGAAATGAATTATTTTCTTTGCTTCATTATTTTTATCAAGACAGAGAAGTATTGTATTGAGAGATATCTATTTTCATAATCAATATGTGCCTAAATTATATTTAAATCATTTCACTCTGTACTCTATTTTCAAGAATTATAGAATGTGTTGTTCATCCACTTAAGCGTACCTCTGTAGACATAATCTAAAGTACAGAAGAATCTGAAAGGTCTAAACATGGTATGCTTAGAAACTGCAGAGTTTGGATCTAATGTATACTGCATTAATAAACAATGTGAAATGTTGAAAGGCGTTTCTTGTCTTGGTTTTGAAAAACAGCACCTTCCATATTTTGCTTGCTTTTATTTTTTCAAAGTGTTGATGACTAACCCTGAGAGTCTGAGTGGAAAAAGAAACAGGATAACACCATGGATTAGGCCTTTCAAAGCGCCATTAAAGTAAATCCATTTCTTTAAGCATGATTATTTTATGAACCTCTTCTTAAAATCCAGCATGCTAACAACACAAAGAAATTTCATTAATTCTGAAAAAAAGACTGCCTTCTAATAGTCATTTAATTTGTATCTCTCTTTAGCTGATGAACATTACCAGTTAGCTTTATTAGGTTGGTTAAATACATTGCTCCCAAAGCATTTCTTGCCTGACAGCTAGGAGAGAGGATTTTTAGGAGGCAGGAAAGTTTCAAAACAGTAAAACTTCCATTAGCCCTAGTGATGGAACCTGTCTGTCCACAGAGGTGAAAATACAGTTGTTGTTGGGGGGGGGGGGAGGGCTAGAAAAAGGTTTTAAACCTAAATTAGCTAGATTATGTACATTGAAGAAATTTAGTGCTCTACTGTATAATTGTTTAGAGCAATAGCTTGTTGGGCTGTAATATAGTCTAGTTTTTTCAACTGCAGTTTTAAAGAAATTTTAGTAGGAAATATTACAAATTCTTTTTCTTATGAAGGTTACCATCGTAAGTCAATACCTAGAATATTTTCTCCAGTTGTTCATTTTGTGGATTGGTTGTTTATACTGTAAATCTACCCTCAAGACAACTTGAAATCATCTTTAATATCTGAAAAGCCCTAGAATGTTATTAAATCTCCAAGGAAGTATTGTTTTTAAAATTAAAAGATATACACCTCTACAAAGAAAAGCAGCTGTGTTATTCTCCGTACAAAGCAGCTTATCCAAGGATTAATTTTCTGACTTCCTTTTCACAACCTTAGTTATGTCAGCAGCACTTCATGAGTACTTCCTGCTGAGATTTCACATTAGGGCAAACAAACAAAAGGGTTTGTGTCTGTCATTCAGCAAGATCACTAAATTATTACTGTTGCATTTCAATAATTTTAAGGTTTCCTTTTCGTGCTTAAAATGAAGCCATTTTCCCTGTAAAGCCACACTTTAAAATTTTTTAAATTTCTAATTTTAGAAAAAACTTGATAACTATAAAATCAAATCATATAGACCCAATTTAGTAAATTCAGCTTCATGGTACATTGATCTATATCCTTGAAAGTATGAAAAGGTTCAGAGTTTGTCAACAAACATCAAAATTTTGTTCACCGCATATTTGATATCCTATTTGATGCTGTAGAAAATGAAACAAGTTTGGCCTTTGCCCTTGAAAACTACATTCCCTATAAAACTACTAATGCAGACTTAGAGGGCATAGAGCACACTGAATGCATAGATCATGTGGCTGTATTCATCTAAAAATTTCAAAGCATTCAAAAATTTAATACCAACTGATAGAAATAACTTTACAAGAACTCTAGTGAGCTTCACCAGAGACAAGTGATTAACCTGACAATAGGGTCAGAAGTCCTAACTCCCATTTCATTAGTCCTAACAGAAGACCACATCTGCTTAAGCAACACTGTTAGAAGCACATCTCTTTCAGCAAACAGGAAATCCATTGGACAATTTATATGAATGCTGTTTAAGCATAATGAACTTTTGTTGAAAAACAGCCTCTCATTATCTTTCTATTATACTGAGATGAGATTCTACTCTTTCATGTCAAAATGGCCCTTAAATTATTTAAAGTGTATAAATGAATAAACTGAAATAATTTAAATAGTCAAATCTATGTTTTACTTTTTAATTCCTTTCTATTTGTAATTATATTTTCAAGTTTATCCCCTTCTCTATCCTGTCAAAGGATCTGACAGCCTCCAGTGAAATGGCTGAGCAAAGCAAGGGGTGTACTTGGGCAGGACACCATTGATCTTTACTATGAAATTCCTGCAAATGTAACTTCCAGCGGACACTGGGAGATGACTGGTTTAGCATCGTACCCAAGGAGAAACTGCCAATCCCATCTCTAAAATAAGCAAATATCCAATTGTTTTTAACCATGTTACTTACTACTTATCTAACATTATAGGGCTTACAGCCAATTGTACGTGAAATTTTAATTACCAGATTAAACATACCTTTAATGCAGAAATAGAGGAAGCATTAGGCTCAATCTCTTAAAAGATCCTTATTTCCATTCATTCATTCATTCATACCTATACTTATTGAGTGCTGACTGAATTCTACAAATTTATTAACATGTTTAAATAAGATGGGATCCTTGACTATTATGAGTTACAGCCCAGTGGTTAATTAGAAAAAGACAATTATGTATTCAAGTAAATGTAATAAAAATATTTTAAAAGATCTCTTTTAAATAATTGTACTACATAGACAACAACATATCCCAAGGCTCACTGCTGGGTTGAAACATCTATCTGCAAAATTTGGATAACAATGCCCACTTTGCAGGACTATTAATGATGAGTGAGGCTGGTTTTATTCATATACTAGGTAGCTATTATTTTTCACCTTTGTACTCCCACTGCCTTTAGCACAGTGATTTGCATATTTTAATAAGCATCTACTGAAATGAACTGAACTGTTGACATAAGTCTGCTCTAGATGGTCTTGTGTTTAGTGTATCCTAACTACGATGTTTCTCCTCACCTTTTTAATGCTATAGAAGGCTCTCGAGATAAATCAAGGAAGGAGCATGGTGGGTGGGAGACGGGAATTTTCAAACTCACATGATATACTTAGGACCCTATGTGGGCTTGGTATAGTGCCAATAATCATTATTATTTATATATCAGCACCTCTTACAAGTGAGGAATTGAAGAGCTGAGACCAACTCCTATTCATCCTGACTCATCTTCTTTCGATAATTACTACATGGCCTCCTTTGTGAAAGTTTTTATTCCATTTAGCATCACTTAGTCTAAGATAGCTATTTCCCTTGAACTCTTGATGGGTCTGTCAGTTTCCTCAAGGGAAGCCAACCAAGTAGATTTTAATCTCTTTGAGTTGTGGCCTCTGCTATAAAAGTCTTAGCTGAGGTTTTATTGCCCAAGATTTAAGTAAATTCAACAGATATAACAATGGGTGTTCCAATTACGTACACCATTAAAGGGCTTTATGCGAGGATTAAAAAAATTACTATTAAGAAGATAGTCCACGTGCAGTACAATTTAACAGCGGGAAAGATTTCAGTATCCTGGATAAGTTTCATATAAAAAGGGAGCTAGGAAAATGAAAAGGCACACAACT
>NW_011888834.1:5813445-5821035 GCF_000151845.1 Pteropus vampyrus | reverse complement strand
GATAATTACTACATGGCCTCCTTTGTGAAAGTTTTTATTCCATTTAGCATCACTTAGTCTAAGATAGCTATTTCCCTTGAACTCTTGATGGGTCTGTCAGTTTCCTCAAGGGAAGCCAACCAAGTAGATTTTAATCTCTTTGAGTTGTGGCCTCTGCTATAAAAGTCTTAGCTGAGGTTTTATTGCCCAAGATTTAAGTAAATTCAACAGATATAACAATGGGTGTTCCAATTACGTACACCATTAAAGGGCTTTATGCGAGGATTAAAAAAATTACTATTAAGAAGATAGTCCACGTGCAGTACAATTTAACAGCGGGAAAGATTTCAGTATCCTGGATAAGTTTCATATAAAAAGGGAGCTAGGAAAATGAAAAGGCACACAACTTTACACACTCCAAAGGAAGCGTGGCATTCTTTTGGCTCTTTGCTCTCAAACAGGTAAAATGCTTTGTGTTTCTAGTACTCTTTTCTAGACTGCATATTATTGTCTATTTATAGGGCATTTTATTTCTTAGAGGCTAAGTCTAGACGTGAGAGTATCTAAAGAAAACTTGACCTTCACGATCTGTGTTACCCTTGGCCACACAGATCCAGCCTTTGGGGAATTGCAACAGCTCATCGACCAATATTTGGTTTTGCCTTTAGCCTCTTCCCATCAAATGCAAATTAATTTGAAGACTCTTCGTAAGAATGCTACACGTCATTAGATAATTCGAAGCTGCCTTGGCCAGGGAGGCATCTGGTCTGGGACTCAGTGTTTTGAAAAGTGTTGAGTCCCCTCTCATTCTCACAGATGGCCCAGCCAGCACAAATGCATGGAAAACTATAAGATAGATACTCAGATAAATGTTATTAGTACCACAGTATAATCATTTAATGCCAAGCAACTCTCTATTAGTCAGAAATTCCTCGTCGGAGCTACTTACCAGAGCAGATGATCCAATTCCCTTTACCTCAGGAATGATACAATTGAAAACCAATTGCAGATTAAGAAAAAAAAGTGAATTTGCTGAGGGAGGGATCATGAAGTTTAGATAACAAAATAAATAATGAAAATAAAAGTAGGCTAGTTTAGTTCCTAAAGTACTCAACATGTGAGTTTAAAGTACCGATTTTTGTCCCCAGTGGCTAAGAAACAAGCAAGCAACTGGGTAGTGCATTTCCACATCTATGCGGAAATTATAGACGACTCTTACCTTCATCTTTTTTTGGGGTTAGTGACACAAATGTTAGGCTTTTCACCAAAGGGTTCTTTACTTTTTGCTCAATCCAGCCTTGGTGTATTTTGATTGTTGCATTGATATTCCTTAGAATGGAGCCAATTCCAAAACTTCTAGCTGGACTTATTCTGCTGACGTTATGTGTGGCGGGCTGCTCCAGCCAGCACTGGTCCTACGGATTGCGCCCTGGAGGAAAGCGAAATGTAGAAAATTTGATTGACTCTTTCCAAGAGGTAAGTCTCTGTCAGCTTCAAAATAAGATGTTTTATTTGGTTCAATGTAACTATACTAACATTCTGTAGGCAACTCAATAGTGCTACTCTAGGCTCCACCCTAGGTATTCCAGGAGTGTTAAGACACTTAGATAAAGTCTCATTCCTGCTTTCAATTCAGATGGGGACTAATGAGGCAAAGAATAAGAATAATTCCAAGAGAATACAGCAAAGAGTGCAAAGCAGTGAGTCGTACAATGGGATGGAGCCAAGGTCTCTAGGGCAAGATGATTCTTTGGGATCTGGAAAGAACATCTTAGGGCTTCTGCTTTTTTGTTTGTTTGTTTTATTTCATCTTTTAAAACTATCTACAATATGAGGTCAGTCAGCATTACATTTTTATAACATGTAAATAAGTATCCTTATCAAGGGTGCATGCTCTTTAATTTCTTTTATATACAGCAAAGAGGCTGGAGGCCACTAGAGCAGAGGAGTTAGCAAGCTCAAGGAGACAAATTATATGCTGGAAAATATGCTGGATTTGATTTCATATAAATTAGATTTCAGTACTACTACCAGCATTAACAGAGTACTTGGTCGATCTATTAAATATGACTTCTTAGGGTCATGTAAGGATTACATGAGAGAGGTCATATATGTTAGCTGTTTAATCCAAACAATGTGAGTGGATTAATAAAAACAAACAAACAAACAAGCAAAAAAATAGTTCTTGTTTTAAGTTAACGAGAAACAAACTGGGCCGTAAAGGATGAGTGATTCAGGGCTGGGACACTTAGTATAGGCCTGAGAATGGGAAACTTAGCTAGAGAAACTTAAAACCACTTAGTTTTCAGTGGCACGAAATCTCTCTTTCTGGAGAAACAATAAAAATAATTTAGTATAAAATAAAGAAGCCACAGAATTTGAAGTCTCTTTTTCACAGATTATATGTGAAGCAACTCTCATTTAATTATGACATACTTCGTAAAAACTAGAAAATAAAAACCCTATTCATAACTAACTATAAACATATTTTTTATAAACTCCCCTCATGAGGTTAGAAGTACCTCATTCTCATCATCTCTAGAGAGAAAATATTCTCTCCCCACATTATCACCATCACCTCCAGAACCCTACGCCAATCCATAAAAACGGCTGACGGTGGATCTACGTTCTTAAAGCATATAGAATTGCCAATTCTGCAGGTTGCTCAGTCCCACGTCCACTTTGACCTCATTTCCACAGACGATTTTTAGTGGAAATGAAAAATCCTATTTCATTCCTTTATTTCCATCTACAAGAATCATATTCTTTTTCTTCAGATGGCGCAAGAGGTTGATCAGCTAGCAGAACCTCAGCGCTTCGAATGCACCATTCACCAGCCACGCTCTGCCCTCAGGGACCTGAAGGGAGCGCTGGTGAGTTACAGCGACGAGAACACAGAGCTTTAGAGACGGAACAGCCCTTGGGTACCACCTCTTAGGTTGTCCGCTTCGGGCAACCACCTCTCAGCCGCTGCAAGTCTTCCTTCCCTTCCTGATCGCCTGGGTTCCTCCTGTAATGGGGCTCCTTGCCATCTCATGACACCCCCTTTCGGTGGTTAGCACAAACGTTGGAAATTTTATTTTCCCTTTCATACATTGAATTAAAATCACCCTGTAACCTTTATCTGCTAATGTTGGCTCTAGCCATTGGGATGACAGACAAAACTTTCTTCCCACTGCTCCATATTCATTCTTCAAGTAGGTTCATCGATCTCCCGACTTTTCTCTAGGTAATCTACACCTCTCCACCGATTCTTCCACTGTCCTTGATATGACATGGTTTTCCCTGGGGAATGTAGAAATCAAAAACGGTACTCTAGTTTATTTTTATTTTCCATTTGGAATAAAAATTCCAAGCTAGTAAATTTATGATCAGAGCCATATATTTGATTTTCAGCTTTCTGATCGGACTATAACGATCTCCAAATTCCCACCGAAAATGGAACTCTATTAACCTAATATAGGTTTTTGATTGTTTAAAAAGAGTAGAAGTAGAATTAAATATAGAAGTTGAGTCTTGAATTCAATGTTGGTGTTCTCTGAGCTCCATGGTCCACTTATTTGTTGTAGTTAGAAGGCATTACAGTTAATTACGTTATACCCTGGAGTAGGGAAAGCCTGAATAAATCATACGTGAAGATAAGCTATAGTTTTCATTTTCTCCATTGACTCGAACCTCCGCACCCATAAGTCAAAGGAAAAAGCAAACAGACGTCTTTAGTTTCTTTCTTTTTCTAATTCTGCTTGCCATATGATAAAAACAATAGTGAGCAGTGCAATTTTCCAAATGTGACATCAGAAAGAAGGAATTGAAGCACAGGCTAGGTTAATGGCTGATACATCAGACCTTTTTTTCACCTCTTCCTCATATCCTGTCCTTGAATTATTAATGTAGATTTTGTTTATTATAAACAACTTTCAAAGACATGATTATATATCTTGGGCACTTTCTAGTGCACAAAAACAAATGGGTCTTTCTCGATTGACATTTTAGAAATCAATGTATCAAAAATAATGAAATTCAGCTAGTAAAATTAACCTTGATATATTTGTTACTCATATATTTTTCAGAAAAGTCTGCTTGAAGAAGAAACTGGGCAGAAGATTTAAATCCACTGGTCTAGAAGTTTCGACAATACCTAAGTATAATTCTGACTCTGTAACCCACTTAATAGCTGTAAATTGTGTGGATTTCAGAAATTGTTATGCCAGCTTACACATAATTCATAATGAAGTAGTGTTCTGAATAAAGTGGCCTAAACATGAAGTGTTTCCTTAACTCAGACCTCTGGTGGGGAAGGGGCATTGTAAGCCCACAAAGGGGGTGTCCTCCAAGTGTGTCTACAGGTGGCAAATGAGAAACAGAGTCAGCACTGTGTTGACTACAGGAATCTCATAGCTCTGGTCCATCACCAACCTGCACCCACAAGGGCAGTAGTCACATATTAGTGTGGCCCAAGCTGATTCAGCTACAATTTCCCCTGGGATTGTAGCTTTATTTTTGACCATAACCTACAGAAGTCACATGGGGCCATGGCAAGGCTTCCTCCCAATTGTCTCCAATCCCTTTGAAATTCAACTGGAACCTGAGAGAGGTATAAGGCAAAGGACTTACCGGGCTCCTAATCCATTGCTACTTCTGGCTCCACATGGTCCCTCAAAATTCACCAGAGCAAGTGGTATACACTGAGTTTGGAGGCCGAGGCCTAAAAATAATATTTACCTACCTGATCTTTTTGGTATTTCTCCAGAGAAATGCTGTGGAGTGTAGAGTCAGTTGAAGGCAGGATTCAGGTGCCCCCACATCCCCGGGTCAAATAGCATTGCCACCACTCATTCTCCACAAAGAAGAATGTCAGACTGTGCTAGATACATGCATAAATATTTTCATTAACCCTCATAATGACCTAGGAAAGGTTACCATTGTCTTTTCTTTGAAATGAGGTAACTGGGGCTCAGAGAGTTATTTAAGAGATCCACTCAGTTGTGTCAGGTTCCATGGTTAGTGCTCCTATATGGTGAGCAGACAGTGGACTTGAACTTGGAAGCTTGGTTATTTTGTTAATTGGAGCTGAGAAAGGACACTGGAGCTCATATGTCAGTTAGTTTAGAGGTCCCAGGCACTGTGACACTAACATTCTCATTTATCCTCTCTACTTCCAAGTGACTATGAGACCATTTGGAAAACTCAAATTTCAGATAACTTGTCTGATGTCACAGCAACAAATTGTACCTGTATTCATATGGCAAAGATCTAGGTCTTTTTAACTCTTTTAGTTGAAGTGGTGGAACCTTCCTCCTCCTCTCCCTTGCTCTATATCTCCAAAAAGGGCAAGACCTGTACTAAAGAATCTGAAGGAGGGTCAGAAACAGTCCATGGGAGAGAAAATCCTTCCTTTTTAATACAAATATTTGCTACCATACAATGCTAGATTCCCCAAATATCTCCCTTTGAGTAAAATTGAATCAAAGAATTTCTTCACTCTCACTTTAATAAAACTAGGCAGACATACGGTTTACAATCTACTTTATGGAACAAAAGGCAACACTGCATTTCATTAATGAAATATTAAGTAGGAAGAGAGGTTTCTGGCTATCATTCACTCAGTAACTTTTTTTTTTTTTTACAAAAACAATATAATTTACAATCTTTATATTAGTTAATATATTATAAAAAGAAGGCAACATACTCACTTATTTTATACATCCTGTTTGGAGTCTCAGGTTTCCTTTGCCAAAGCTTGTCTTTGTGACAATTTCTTTGGAGCCAGCAGTGGGCTTCCCTGAATGCGATACAAAGATGCTCATCCAGCTAACCAATGCGATTTCAGAGGTTTTGGGATGGCATCCAGTTGTATGCAATTTACATGAACATTTTGGGTATTTGATTCTCAAACGCCCAAGTGACTAAGGGAAAGAAGTGAAAATGACTTATTAAAATTTTAAGCATTTTTCTGAATCTGAAGAACCGTCTAACTTATCAAATGTGTGTAGATTAAAACAAAAAAAGACTGCAAACTTTCAAAATAAAGGGTGGGGAAACATAACACATGAGACATTTAATTAGATGGTTTCTCAAATATATATGGCTTTAAATTTAATTAGATAATTTATCATATATAACTTTAAGTGATAAAGTAACAAAAAGAATGGCTTGAAAATAGACCATTTTAGCAAAAATTTTAAAAGTTGCAGTATCCTAGAGATGATTGGGAAAAAAGCCAAGAATCATTGCATGAGATAAAAGCACTTATAAATTTTGACAGGGGGAGGTGTTCTAAAGTAGTATTTTCCAACAGTGAAAAAGATTCCTCAGGCTTATTGATTCAAAGTCTCTTGGGCCTAAGAAGCATTTGGTGATTTTTAAGAAGCATTTGGTGATTCTTATACACACAGACAGTGGAGGATTTGTGCTTCACAAAGCAATAAATTGCAAATGTTTGAGAGCACTGGAACATTAAAGAAAAAAGAAAAAAATCTTACACCAAAAAAATAAAATTCTTATGCATAAAGCCAGGACTTAAAACAGTGGAGCTATTGTCATTGAAGTGTGGCTGTGCTCTCTCCAATCCATCTCACCCCAGCAGGGAGTTTAAGAAACACACCTCAAACACCAATTTTCTAAAGCTGTTATTTTCTCTCAAGTGCTGGTTCTCAGACTCGGCCTAACACTGGAATAACATGGGGCGGGGGCGGATTTAAAAGACATACTGATGCCTGGGGTCCCACTCTCTGCCCTTGGAAGTTCTGATTTCATTAGTCTGGTTTGTATCATCTCTTCCCAGGTGATAGTTCTGTTCAACCTAATTTGAGAATCGGTTCCCATCCTTTCCATGTGTTATTAGATATTCCTTTCAACCTCTTTATTTCTCTTTACCTCTGCCTAATTATCTGTGGTGAATGAAGAAATAGAACCTATTATATTAAATACATTGTGATCAGAAAACTGGTCAGCTCAAATACCAAAGGGCTGGATGGGGAGGTGGGGGCAGAGCAAGAACCAAATAATCTGCAGTTTTTATTGCTTCTAGGCAAAGTCGACTCTATGACCCCACAGTACCAGTTTAAATTAACAGGACCTGTAATAAAAGGAGGCCAGAAGGGACTCTGGGTGTGATGTGTCATGGAGTTATCGATAAGAAAAAGTCCAGGAATGATTTCATGTCATTAATATACAGGTAATAATAAACTAAACACACAATGAACTTTAAAATACATTTCCATTTTAATTTAAAAAATAAATAACAGCAAATCTGAACAAAATTTTTCTATTTCAATGCACATCTTCCTAACTGTCCATGTTTGAAACCCAAGTAGTTTACAAAATCATGGCAACAGAGCTTTAGATAAGGTTTGGATGAACAACTCACAAGATATGATTAATAGATGAATTTGGGCAGCATGTATTGGAGACCACCTTTGGCCGAATAATAAGAATCAGCCTGAAATCATTAACCTAAAAGGAAAACTATCTTTTTCCTTTTGTAGATTATAACTGATAGTTCCACTCTCAACCCGCCCCAAAAGGAACTTATGTTTTCCAACTTAATTTTAAAATTCCACTTGGTCTGAAAATCACATGGTTTCAAATATATACATATATATATAAATA
>NW_011888834.1:5805211-5811740 GCF_000151845.1 Pteropus vampyrus | reverse complement strand
CCTCACAACAACCTGTGTGGCAGGTATGAACCCCATTTTGAAAGGTGAAGAAATGGAAGCTCAGAAAATTCCGAATAATTTAAAGGCGTTTGCAAAGTTCACAGATGACATAGCTGGGATGATCTGAAACCAAACGGGTTTACTTCCAGCACCCAGGTTCTTCCCATCATACTAGCACTGCAGGTTCTCCTGGGTGGAGCGAAGACTAAACTCTCCTTCATCATTTTTAAATATTCATACTCGTTTCTTGAGGAATGCAGGACACACACCTCAGAGGTTTTACTTCCATGACCCCGTGATGAATTAATATGTTTCTCTCAAAAGAGGAGTGGACAGGCACACAAACACAGAGGCAGACAAGCAGATCCAAATTCTTGGAGGTGAAATTTCTCTCTCTGCTCTCTCTGTCTCAGAGGAAAGGGGATCAGCCAGACTGTGGAAGAGACCTGGTGAGCACCCCCCATGGTGACCTAGGGCGTCCACAGTCTAAAGGGTGTCTACTTGGCCATAAACACCTAAGCAGTACAGAAATATCTGGGCCCTTTCCACTGTTGTTTGGCCTAAGGGTAGAAGTTAAAAGCTCATCAGGGTTGTCTTCTAGATCTGTGTTATCTGGGTGTGGCCTCAATGAGCAAGCTGAGTTATTAGTAAGAATCTGTAGTAGGGTTTTCTGTGTTCAACTTCAATTTCTTTATCTGCAAAATAAAGGGGTTGTTTATATGACTTTTAAGGCCCTTCCAGCTCAAAACATCTTTACTTGTGTGTGGCTGTTTGTGTGCGTGTAGGTAACATTTCATCATCTGAATCACCCCATTTCTTTCTTCTGAAAGGAGTACTGATAATAGTACCATAAACACGTAATCAAATTAAATCTACAGTCAAGAGGAATAAATAATCAAAAGGAAATATTGCACTGTATTCTCCAGGGTAAAATCGGATGTGGATAGGGCTGTCGAGCCGTTCACATGGGGTCTGGAAGAGAAGCTTTTGAACCCGGGCTCCTAAGTCCCTTATATCCAGTGATATGAGCTCAGAGGAGGTAACAGGACAAGAAACTGTGTGTGCAAAAGAAAGAACTTCAGAAGAGTCCACAGCAGGACGGGGCGACTGCCGTGCAGGAAGGGCCATTAGGAATGTAAGGGACTCCTGGAAGGGGCAGGGACAGCTTCCCTGTGCCACCAGGGGGTACAGGTTGGGGGAAGCTGAAGCTCAGGGGTCATGGGAGTCCATGGCTTTTCAATAATGACAGCCATGCACACTTAAAATCAGCCAATCTTCATTAAAAAGATATTCTTTTCCTCAAAGAGACACAGTAGACATTAGAAAGGTATGATTTCAGCTACCAAAGTACTTGATATCGGTCTCTCCCAGTATGTTATATGGGGTAGCATAAGTCCATAAGAGAAAACTAAGCCTCGAGCACAGCTTTTCAGAAGCAAAGCGCGAAATCCGTCCAAGGACTAGGTTACTAGGGTTGCTCCACAACCACCATCACCGAAGAACTTATCCAGGCTGTCGTAGGCCTCGGGGCTCTGTGCCAGAGGTTGAAACTTTAGAATGGTGAGGGCGCTCTCTCCTTTGAAAAATGCACAAGATATGGCTACTTCTGGAATTCCCCGAGGAGTGGAGACGTGGCATAGCCTCAGGCATTGATCAAGCAGAAGATTTCAAAAGGACACCCAGTTTTGAGCTAGTGAACCTCATCCCAGAGCAGGAAAGGCAGTCGGCTGGGGCTGGCGTGATGAGGACACTGCCTTCTGGAGGCCAGTTCTCGGGCGTCAGCTGTCCCAGGCACTTTGAATTTCAGAAAGAGGATAAGATCTTTATTGGGATCCAGGCTCAGAAGAAAGGACGCCAGATTTCCGAGCTTTGGGAGGTGGCGGGGGTGGGACTTTGGCTTCTCTTCGCACAGGCAGTGGGGGAGCAATCTGAGGGGCAGACACACAGAGGTAGAAATTAGTCTTATCTTTCTTCCCAATTCTGCCTTCTTCTCCACATTTCTAACATTCTGCTTTAGCTTTTAATTGACCTGAGTTATATACACAGCCTTTGCCAGGTGAAAGGGGAAATAAGAATGATTTATACTTCCTTGTTCACTCTGAGTTACTCTGATATACACCGACACTGCTATATCCCAAAACTTGGGTACTTGGCACACATTAAGTAGGCACTCTATAAATATTTGTTGAATGAATGAAGGGAACCCATCAGAGACCATTCCAGAATGATTGTCACTCACTCAGAAGACGTGAACTCTTCACATATAAACCAGAACTTTTTATTTCACGTACCTGCTCCCAGGGCGAGGTACAGAGAAATGCCTGACCTTCAATCAAATGAACAGGCAATACTTGCATATTGTTCTTTCCGGTTAAAAACTATCCTATCTTTTATGGTTTCAGGAATAAACCAAGAATCGATTAGAGTGACAAGTCTACAGAAAAAGCTGCCCACTAAAAAGCGGGGAAAATCCAAGGCTGCATTCCCGTGAGTGGCGGTCTCTGACCCCAGTGTCAGCTGTCATTCCCCTACCTCCTCGGAGTTCCTCTGGCTACTGTCATAGGGCTTGCTTTTGGGGGGAGGGGGAGGGGGCGCCGTAGCCGTCATCAGCCCGTCTGTCTGCAAAGATGGGGAGCCTAAAATGATACAAGTGAATGAAGGCACAGAGAAGAATTCATCAAAGCATCTCACAGAACTTCTACTTGCCACAGTAACGCCTGAACCAACCTGGTCAATCGAATTGCTAAGCTCATATCCTATGGTTTCTGTGGACAGAATGAAAAAAGACCTCTTCCCCTTTGTGACAAATGAAGCACCCTTCATTCACCAGAAGGCTTCACAAGGAGTTCTGAGGTAAAAATTCCATTTTTGTTCAGGGATTTTACTACTAAGCTGAAGATGAGAACATTTTCTAGAACCTAGGGTACTACCCTGCTCTCTGATATATCCCAAGTGTTTGGGAAAAATGTCTGACACATGGTAGGTGGCCAGTAAATACTGGTTAAATTTCACTGAACTGTCTTAGTGTTCTCACGTAAAGGGTGCAATATCCCCTTCCTCCAGGAAATCTTATCTGATTATCACTAACTCTTGGTCGACTATTGTCTCCCATCTGGCACGACAACACCCCACCAGGCCTGCTCTGTACCAAGAGAACCTAGTAATTCTTCTCAGGCAGTGTGTACTGCTGATTCCCCAAGCCTGAACCGTAAGTAGTTTATAGAATGGGTCTATTTCTTGTCCTTATTATGAACTCTTCTCTATATAAGGTACAGTTCATAAAATGTTTGCTTCCTACCTGGTCCTCGTCCAGATCTACCTCATTTATACCTTCATAATTGAAAAAGGGAAGTAAGACCCTTTGGATCACTATAAAGAAAAGTTCAGTGAGTCCTAGCAAACCTGAGGAGTCGCTGCCTAACTCTAGTCTAACTGCATTATATCCACTACCATTGAATTGAATCAATTTAACACTCCATTTCCCAGTAAAACGAATATAAGGAATTTATATATAGGAAAACTTACTTAGGGTCCTGGTAGCTTTAGGAGTGAGTGGAGGTGGGCTCAAGGGTGTTGACTGAGGAGGTGAAGAACCATGAAACGGTGTCAGCCGATTGTCCAACAACTGGAGACTCTTTGGCCTTTGAGCTTTTCTGGCTGGGCTCTAGCATGGGGGTGGGGAAACAGGGAAACGTTCTCACGGTGAGGAAGGCTGAGCTCATCAGCGCTCTGAATAACCTCATCTGCTGAGCAGAAACTTATTAAAGGGCATAATTCCAGAAGCCATTTTTAAGCTTACCCCATTGTCATGTGGTGGGAACCCTGTCAGAGACACTAACAGACCATCCCTGAACCATAGATTATTTTCTGGTCAGCTATGGACTTGATTTTGACCACAGTTGGATTGTGTCATTTAGGCTGGAAATGAGCCACTCTGCTTCTCAGGGAAAGCTGGTCTTGCCACACTTAACAACCTGATGTGGGTTATGGAAGGAAAAGTACCTTTTTTTTTTTTTAAGTTAAAAAAAGAGAAATGACAATACGTGGACTGACTCATGAAACATGGTGGCGAGAACCACAAATTCCAAGCATAAACCCACATGTTTACACTGTGGGTACAGGATCTTGCACCATTATTGATTCAGGGACTCAGATTCGCTGTACGTGCTTTTCTTAGCACAGTCTGAGATCTGACACGACCACAGGCTGCGAGTTCTGAGACAGCCGCGGACAGGCTTCTATCTGGTGACTCAGAGCTATAAAGTGAATGATGGGACGTCTGTCTGCAGGGAACGCACTGGGAAACCTCTGGTACTTTTGCTCTCTTTCTTTTCTTTTCTTTTTTTTTTTTTTACCATCAGATCAGGTTCTGGCGCTTTCTCTGCAATGACCTGGGACTTGCTCAGGCTCCATTCTTTTCTCTTCAACTTGCTGATCCGGTTCTCACTGTCCTCTTTGAGGGGCAGATCTTCAACTCTGGCACCTGACGAGGCCCTGCGCTCCAGAAGTGGCTCCAGCATTGACCTATCAGCCAAGAACACGGACAAATTGCAAAACACTGATCACCTGACAGTCAAACTTTATTCCAAAAAGACAAGGGGTGATGACTCCTCAACCTAATCCTAACCTGTGACTTTCCTCTCAGGTTCTAAATCTGAATTTGCAGCTGCCAACTGAACATCTTGTATGTATACAGAAATGAGACCATCAAAGTATGGGAAAAAATATTAGTGACTATCTTATCACAGGAAGAGAAGGTCTTATTAAACCTACATGCAAAGACAGAATTCATACAGTAGAAGATGAATAGTCAGCTTTAGGTCGTGGATAACAAACAGTACATGCTTGGGAGCCAGACAGCCATGTTCAAATCCTACCGACACTTACTCGTTGGGTGACCCTGGGCAGATAACCTTGTCATACCTCAGTTTCCTTACCCATAAAATGAGGATAAGAATAGATAAGAACCTTATCTCACAAAGTTTATATAAAATACTTAGAACTGCCTAGCATGTAAGAGTGTTCCTTAAATGTTTTTTAATTACAGTAATAGATTTTCAAGCATAGTAGTAAAAGCTGATTCAAGAATCATCACATATAGAAAGTGTTTAATGCAAAACAGGAGAGTCTCAAAATATCTCTCTCAAAATTATTACTTACAAAGGGAAGAACAATTACTACAAAGAAAATAAAATGAACGAAACCTTAATTGCATGATCAATTAACATCACTAATAAGAGACAAATAGACATTATGTGCTTCTGGATATGATACTGAAAAAGAACACAACATCACACAAAAATGTATAACCTGAATCCTAAGCATGAGGAAACTTTGGACAAACCCAAATGAAGGGAAATTCCATAAAATAACTGGCCTGTAATCTTCAAAAGTTTCAGTATTATGAAAGGCAAGGAAAGAAAACTATTTCAGAATAAAGACCAGAGAGACACGGCTAAATATAATTTGTGATTCTGATTAGATCCTGTACCAGAACTTGCTATAAAAGATATTATTGGGACAACTGACAAAACTGGAATATGGGTTGCAGCTTAAAGTACTGTGTCAATGTCAAATTTCCCAAATTTATAGGCATGTAAGACAATCTGCCTGTTCTTATAGTATGTTATGACCTACTCTCAAATGGTACAGTGGGGTCAGTGGGAGGGGGAGAGACAGAGAGAGAGGGAAAAAATATGACAAATTTTTAAAAAAAAGATGTTATATCTTTATACTGGGTATTGCTTACAGCTTCTGAATGGGTATTTAATAAGCCCTGGTTTGATTAAAAATTAGTAGGTTTTGCTCCTAAATAAAGTTTGGAGGGATGAATAAGCAGAGACAGAGAATCTTTAGAACAGTGAAATGATTCTACAATGGTGAATACATGTCATCAAACATTTATCAAAACTCAGAATGTCCAACACCAAGAGTGAACCTAATGGAAACTGTGGACTTTGGGTGATAACAGCGTGTCAATATGGGTTCATCAACTGTAACAAAGGCACCACTCTGGTGGGGGGTGTTGATAATGGGGGAGGCTGTGCATATGGGAGACAGAGGTCTATGGGGAATCTCTGTATTTTCTGCTCAATCTTGCTGGACAACTAAAACTGCTGTAAAAAATAAAGCCTGTAAAAATATCCCTAATCTTTAATATGAATAAGCTATCAGATCTTAAAACAGCTATCAGATCTTAGTATTCAAAAATTTAAAGCTTCTGTTCAGCAGAAAGCATCATTAGTAAACTATTTGCTGTACATAGATGGCAAATATCTTTAATATGAGAGCTTTTAAAAATCAAGAAGAAAAATATGAGTAGCTCAATTTTTTAAACTTGTCAAAGTCTGTAACCAGGTATTTCATGAAAAAAATTAGTCCAAATAATTTTTGGAAATTTAGTATCACTAGTTATTAAATACGTAAATATTCAAACAAGATATTTGGAGGGGATAACTGGGCAGAGACATTTTTATATTTTATTATGAAAAATTTCAAACATAAAAAAAAGTAGAGAGAATATAATAAA
>NW_011888834.1:5799584-5803986 GCF_000151845.1 Pteropus vampyrus | reverse complement strand
TTTGTAGTCTTGTAGTGGAGAAAGCCTTTAATTATAATATAAAATTCAGAAGTTACAAAATCAAATATTAATTTATTTGCATATAAAAATCAGCACAACAAAAAAAAAAATTAGAAGCAGAGTCAAAAGACAAAAAAGAAATTGGGGAAATATTTCAACTCATATCAGAGACAAAGGGCCAATACCCAAAAGAAAAATGTACACAAAATATCTGACTGTAGTTCACAGAAAATAAAAGACAAACAGCTACTAAAAAAATAAAAAGATGCTCTACTTCATACAAAACAAGATCAAAACAAATTTAAAAAAACCCTATACTAAGAAAATATTTTCCATCTATTGGATTCCAAAAATCAAAAAGACCAATAATATACAATTTAGTGGAGAGGTGTGGGTGACCAGGCACCCTCTGTATATTGCTGGTGGGACTGTAAAGTGGTATAATTTCTATGGAAATCAGTTCAGGAAATATTTTGAAAATTGCAAATATATAGGTTTGACAGAGCAATTTCACTTTGGGAATTTTTCTCATATACTTGTACATTTACAAAATAATTTATTTTTAAGGTTCCTCATTGCCACATCAACTAAATGTCCATCAACAGGCACTGGTGCCATGCATCATGGTACAGACATAACATGAGATGGCTGCAGCTCAAAAAGAAAAAGAGAAAACTATGTTCTGAAATGGAATGATTTTCAAGATCTAGTAAGTGAAAAAAGCAAGGTAAACAGAGTATTAAATGCTGCCATTCATATTAAAAGAAAGTGTGGGGAAGAATATTTATTTAGGTGTTGCTTCTGTATGGATAAAGAGCTGCTGGAAAGGCAGTGAGAACCTGAACGCTAACAGCACTTGCCTCTGGAGACTGGTAGTGATAAGTTAGGTAGGAGTCAAGGATTGATGGGAGATGTTTTATGTTACATCCTTTTGTATCTTTGAAATTTCCTATCATGGGATTATATTACCCATTCATGAAATAAATAAAAATTTAAAAATTATTTTTGAAAATTGAAATGGTGAAAAAAACAAGCAATGACTACGAGTTAATGTGAAAAAAATAAATCAGGATGTGACAGGATTATGGGTGATTTTTGGTCCATTTTTCGTAACAGTTGTTATCATTACGTAAATAATGATATTCCTCATGAGACAGACAATGAGAATGACCCAAAGGCTAATAATCCATAAATTTTGAATTATTTCCCTTATGAGGATGATAAATCTAAATTGACCACATTTCACTTTGGTGACCAAAAGGCAAACATTACTAAAGAGTTACCCCACTCTTCCTGGCAATTAAAGATCAAAGCCTTACCCATCAGATCCTGGTCTGGAAGGGGCATTATCAGATGAGTTAGAAGAGGTGGAAATCACGGAGGACGTCACCGAGGTGATGGACAATCTTCGCAGCGTAGATGACATGATGTAAGGTAGCACAATGGACCCTGTGCGGCTTTGCTTCCTCTCAGTCAAGTTGGGTGGCTGGAGAAGACATGACCCCTCATGATCAGCTGGCCTAGAATTCAGCCCATATGAACAGGTACAGATCTCCTGTTGTTTGTGGCAATCATATGGATTGGCTGGCAACCCATTCTGACTGGTTGATGCCTGTACTGCTTTAGTCAAATATTGCAAATACTTATATTCTTAATAATATACACAACTTAGGTTAAACCTACCTTATTTCTAAAACTAGAGAAAAATTCACCATAATTTGCTGCCAGCCATATGAGAGAGAAAAAAACAATTTGTTCATTACGCACCAATAAAACAGCAAAACTCTGCATGGTTCTCCAGCTTAGCTTCTTTTGGGCATTTAAAAAATGGAATATTGGCCGAATAGCTGAGTTTTAGATTGAAACTACAGACCTGACACTCAATCTGATGAATCTTAGGAAGTAAAGGAACATTAATCTATTTTCATGAGAAATGTCTCTAGTAGGATCAATTATCCTCATATGCCACTATCTCGAATTTACATGCAAATGTTGACCTGCGTCTAATAAAAACTAAACTTGTAAGATAAAAGTCACAGTCTCTGCCATCTAGGAACTTGTGTAAAAGACGAATGCAAATGCTCCTGGAAAAAAATTCTTAACGGGCAGTAGGTTAGGAGGTAAATTCTTACAAATGCGTGACTGAGCACCTGGATGACTGAAAAAGATGATCGAAAAGATACTCTAGAGAAAAATATGGTAGACAAAGAGGTATGGGGACAGGGCAGAGGAATGCGTGAAAAAAAATTCAGAGCTATGATTGGAAGAAAGAGAATTTGAAAATCAGGGCTTCAAGAATAAGACCATTAAAGATAGCAGAGTAAACTCATGTTTAAATGAGCAGATAAATAAAGCTGGAACCAAGCATATAATCAACTGTCGGAGAGAAAAGGTTAGCACAACTTCTTCACTCAACTTCTCAGGAGGAAAAGAAGAAAATTATAGCTGTGAGAAATGTGTTAGAACTGTCAAAACGTTATGAAATCAGCTACAAGTATTATGAAATGTTCTTCACAATTCTTTCTCCCCGTAGAAGGTGTGAAAGTGTAAACTTTTCATCAAAATAAAAAATATTAGGAAAAACGATAAGATTTGGGCTAGATAGGACAGGAACAACCAGTGTCTGGGATTAGGAGCGCCCCAACTTCTAACAGAGTGGTTTTCAAAGTGTGGGCCTTCGACCAGCACTCAGGCCCCACCCCAGACCCACTGAATCAGAAACCCTGGGGCTGTGGCCCAGCAATTTCGGTTTTGCCAAGCCTTCTCGGTAGTTCTGAGGGTTATTCAAGTTGGAGAACCCCCTCATCTAGCACTAGGATGGTTGATGGCCATCAACAGTAGACGATGCCTTCTCTGACCTGCCCCCAGTATATTTCATGCCAATGCTATACTATTTTGACTCATCTGAAAAATTGGGCAATATCATAAAAGGTAACAGAGACTGGAGAAAGTGTATAGGTTTAGACAAAGCCTACCAGTGTTATAACCCCATAGAGCTTTTCCACTTTCTCCTTGAGTTCCCGGAAACAAGACGACAACCGGTCGTGCAGCGGCTTGAGCTGCTCCGTCAGCTTCTCTCCGTGGATGCGGATCCCCTCTGTCAGCAGAGGCATCTAGAAAGAATGGAAATATGGTTTAGGGAGAGGGGTAATTTAGATTTGAACATTGGGGAAGAGTGCGGGTGGGGATGGCCAGGTAAACAGGCAGATGCGGCACGTATCAAAGGAGAATGCTACTTGTCAGTGTAGGGCTTGGGAGCTGGAGTCCTTTGGTCAATGATGCAGAGAAATATACACACCGAGGGAAGGGCTGCCAGACAAGGCAAACCCACCTGAGCCCAGGAGCATTTCTGTGGATGAGAAACTGAGGTTTAAGCCTTAGGCTGAATGGATGGCTGTATTTTCTTCCACTGTTCACTAGTGAGAAAGAGAAAAGCTGGCCAACATCTCTCAGCTGGAAATACAGGCCAGGAAAACTGGGAGACTTGAATCTCACCTCTAAGGAGGCACTTCTCGACCTGTGCAGTCTAATGGAATGCTATTCCTAGGTTGCTCTGACAAACAATTAGATAGGATGTGATTCCAAGGGTTAGAAAAAAAGTAGATTTAAGCCATAGGGAATACCCCGGACTCATGAGGTGGAGTGGGAAGGCGTCCAGCCACACACCTCCGGTGAGGCATACCTGTAAAGCTATCAGTTGCTTTAGCAGCTCAATCTTCTCCTGGTCTTCAGGATGCTCCTGCAAGTACTTTTCTGTAAAAAAAGCCTAAAAGCAGAGCAAATGCAAGTACTAATTAAAACACATACCTACATGTGTATCTGACTCTAAACGAAGGGGAGGGAAACCTAGAAGGGTGAAAAATGTCTTCTGTTCTGACAAACTAAGAATAAGGAAATATTCAATCCTTTCCTGGGACTGCCCTTATACTGTAGTGAACAACTCTAGAAGGTACGTGCTATTTTGTGGTTTTTCTGATATCATGTAGCTCCTAGCAAGAGTCCATTCTCAACAATCACACACACACACCAAACAATAAACTGCAGCAGAGCAGAATGTCATTCCTTAAAATAACTTTTCTAAAGCACTAAGAAAAGACCGAATGACAATATCTATTAGATTAAATATATAGATATTATAAAGGAACAAAAAGTTAATAGGCTAATGATGTGGTTGATAATTTTTCTGCTCTACCATGTGATACAGGCTGTATCAGTTTTTTCCTATTATAAGTGAAGATTAATATCTGCATTTTTTATTAATCACTTATCCAAAAGGCTATTCTGAGGACAATATGAGCTGTAGATGTAAAAATGTTTTGAAAATATAAAGTGCAGGTTGTATTTATCATATGTCAAGACCATGTCACCCATTTCATCAATAAACATTCATGGTCCCCATGGC
>NW_011888834.1:5793673-5797689 GCF_000151845.1 Pteropus vampyrus | reverse complement strand
GTCAACTACATGCCAAATGTTCTATGTCCTTATATTAGAATGTCTCCCTTACCCCTCCAGTTGCTCCTGTGAGTTAGGTATTTTCCTCACTTTTTTCAGATAAGAAATCTGGAGCTCAGAGGGGTTAAGTATCTCACCCAAGGGCACACAGAGGCCAACAGGAAGCAAGGACTGGGTCATAGGAGTGACTGGTTTTCAAGCCCCTGGTCTTCTCGAGACATCGTGTACAAACAGAAATAAGAGAATCAGCGCACTTAACGTCCATTTGCCCTTCACATTCATCTCCTCTCCTTTCCATTCATTCTCCACGCTACTCCATGGGGGTGGACTAGCCAATGTTTATTTACAGTCAAGAAGAAGACTCCAAGATTGCTTAACCACTGAAAATGTACCTAACAATTAAAAAATCCTACCTCTATTAATTATACTTGGCTGAATGTTACTTATTGAAGGCATCACCTCCATTTTCAATGGTGCTACATGCAAACCCTATGCAATGGATTCACATGCAGTGAGCATTCCTTTCACGTTTTCCTCGAATAACTTAGTTGAAGTAATTTAACTGTAGAGCCAAGCCCAGCATCTGTCCCTACAACCTCCGTCCCACCAAGTCGGGGTGCAGATTCCTTAAGGCTAACTCTAAACAGAATGTGGCTCCGCCTTTCCACACATGTTGCTTCACCTCCAGAGCATACTCAGTTGTGGGGTTCCCACTATGCTGCCTACTCCCCGGGGGCACTGAGGACGGGGAGAGAAACAGCAAGTGAATCAACCAGCTATGGTGTATTGGGTTGATTTCGGTGACTCTTCACTATGCAGTGGCCTAACCCTGCCTGGGTTGCTGATGATCTCCAGAAGATGTGAGGTTGGGGACAAGCTTTTCATTAATTTCATTTGCCCATTCATAAAAAAGGGAGTGTGAAAATCTCTCAGAGAAGTGGTAAGAAACTAATTCATCGGCTGCACAATGTCACAGAGGGAGGCACGGAGACACCTAGACCTTGGAGCCCTGTGGGGCCATGTGACCCAGCCCACCTTTTCGTAGTTGGAGTACCCCCCCATGACAGCCGGGTCCACGATGCCACTGAGCAGCATGGACAGAGGATGCACCGACAAGGACCGGTCCCAGGCATGCTGCTGAACACAGTTGCTGATCCTCTCATTGGTGAGTTCCATGGTTTCGATGGCATTCTCCAGAGGGCTGATTTCCTCCTGTGACAGAGAACAAGCGAGAGAAAGGACACATTGTGAACTCCACAGGGAAGACTGAAAAAAGTCCAAGTATTCCCCTCAAAAGGTATAAAATTCCCAGGAAGCTATGGAAGAGTGAGGTTTTGCTTGCCAAGGTTTTGTTTCTTAGGATAACACACATGTTTGAAACGATGTTGGTAAGTTGCCAAATAAGCTTTTTAAAAACCTCCTTAGAAAGTACAAGGATGACTTAAAAATTGGAACCACGGTAACGATGATTTCTTGGGGCAACGTGTGTAGAGAAATTTTGAAAAGAAAAGCACTGGAGCTATAATAATGATTGCTTCTGAGGCAAAGCTTCCTCAAATATTGTTGAGCTCAGCGACAACAGAGTAACAGGACATCTGCTCCGAGACACTTGTGCACAACAGAAATATTCACCGGTGAGAGGTCTGATGCTTCTTCCACGAGAAGAGGAAGTGATTTTGGAAGTCATCTACTCAGTTCATATATAACTCATCTTAGTATGGCTTCCGTAGTTAACAGAAGTCAGAAATAATAGGATGTATTAGAATATTTAGGCTGAATTGTGGACGAAAATGAAACAAGATGCAATATGGATTCAGAGAGTACTCCTGTGGACATGTCTTCAAAACAAGGTTTCAAGAAAAATTGTCTCCTTTTTAACTTTACGCATTATTAGCCAGCATGACTTCCCACTCCAGGCTTCATTCCAAAAGTCTGTCTAAAAATCATATTCATACTTGAAGAGTAATAATTTACCACCAGGTATGGGACACATCGAGCTTTGGTTCAGATTTGTTCAGGACATATTTCTCGAATGCTTGTTTTATGCCAAGCACTGTGCTATGCACCACAGTTACAAAAGTGATTAAGATATAATTCATGGCTGGGAGGACCTCATGGTTTCAGTGGGGTTTCAGGATATGTGGACGTGGTAGGTAACTCATTAGAAATAAGCACAAGATGCAACGGGCAGAGAGAAAGGGCATCTAAGCCTAGGAATTTCAGAGATGGCTTCCTGGAGAAGCCGGTGCCTAAACTCTATCTGGGTGGGCATGAGTTTGGTTGGGAAGTGGTGACAGGGCATTTTGGGCCGAGAAAATGACCCAATTTCATGGATAACTGAAAGAGCGTGAACTGAGCAGTTTAGTTCCAGAAGATTCCATAGGAGTTGAGGTGGAAGGGCTGAGTCACAAAGACTCTGTATTAATGTGCTAAGGAGCACGGACTCTACACTCTAGGCACTGGGGAGCCATCACAGAAGTGTTTTAAGCATGAGAATGTGATGCAGTCAGGTTTTCACTATGGAACCCACACTCTGAGGCACTGAGGAAAACGGGCCTCAGAAGGCCAAGGCAGGGAAGCCAAGTAAGAGGCTTTTTCAATGGCATCAACCTGGAGATGAATGAGGGACTAGGAACAGGTATGGTATGGGGTCTGGAAGTAAAGAAAACAGATTTAGTAAATATTAAAAACATAGAACAGGCAGCTCTGGGGAGTGATGAAGATGGAGGAGTCTTGGATGACAGCTGATGTGATTAGCCGAGAATAAAAGCAGAACTGTTCTGAGAGAGAAGAATGTGACTGACAGGAAACGTAAAGGAAGCATTCCGAAAATGTTTTTGGGTGCTGGCAGGATCATCGAGGAGACAACACGCATCTGGTCACAAAAGAGTCATTCACTGTGAGTAACCTTTAGGGTTGGTGTTGTAACATCAGTTTTACAAAGGCGTTCTCTTAGACAAGTGTGCCTTTCATTTCTCTTTTGGAAAATGAAGCTGGCCAGAGGAGAGCTCGTGAGGACTGGAGGGGGGAATTTAACAAAGGCTCTTATTATATTTGGAGACAGAAAGATTTTTCTGAGTTCCATTTTCAAATGACTCACTGTTGAAATCTGTTTGACTTCGAACCACTTGAGAATCCCAGGAAAGGTATACGCGGTCGTATACGTGGTCCTTTCAATCCACATGGTCTGGAGGGAGGAAGGGAAAGGGAAAATGTGGGTTAGTTCCCGGGCTCTTAAAACAGCAAAACTCCCTGGTTCGGTTTAGTGAGATTCCATTCACCACCGTCTCCTTAGAGAAGGGGCCATGTTTTCTCCAAAAATGTAAGGACTCTGCATGTTAAAAGCTGAGGATTCTGGATGTTGAAAGCTGAAAGGGAACCTTTCCTTCTAGGTGGGAACTTCGAGGTCCAGACTTGCTCAGAGTCATAGTGGTAGCAAGCCCAGGAACAGAGCCCAGTTTCTGGACTCCTGGTCTAGCGTTTTCCACCAAGAGGATGGCCTGCGTCTTGGTGGTAAGCATGCGAAACCTCTATCCTTCCACCATTTCTGCTGTATATGCTGGTTAGATGGAAGGCCGCCATTCTGGATGTCAATTTTACCTTTCAGTAGAGGGCCAAAGGGGTGGACTCACGGCAAACTCATTGTCAGGATCCTTCTCTCCTTTCCGGAAGGGCCGGGAATACTGGAACTGCTGCACTTCGTTGGCTCTGTAGTAGCTGGGGAAAGACACAGCCACACGCTGTTGCTCCCTCTTAGAACCACTCCCTGACCTGACTGACTGCAAGGAAACCTGGGATGCGTCTTACACAGACCGAGTCTCAAAACCGACAGTCGCCGCGATGAAGGCTCTGGAGTTGGCACAGTTTGATTTTACTGCATGTCTTAGTTTTATTATCTATGAATCTATCTCACAGCTCACAATTTGAAAGGGTATACGTACATATGTCCATGTCATCTGTATAGTTTTATAACAGTTATACGAGCCTTTTAGCTTCTCAAGAAAGCTAAATTCAGT
>NW_011888834.1:5788593-5793623 GCF_000151845.1 Pteropus vampyrus | reverse complement strand
TCATTGTCAGGATCCTTCTCTCCTTTCCGGAAGGGCCGGGAATACTGGAACTGCTGCACTTCGTTGGCTCTGTAGTAGCTGGGGAAAGACACAGCCACACGCTGTCGCTCCCTCTTAGAACCACTCCCTGACCTGACTGACTGCAAGGAAACCTGGGATGCGTCTTACACAGACCGAGTCTCAAAACCGACAGTCGCCGCGATGAAGGCTCTGGAGTTGGCACAGTTTGATTTTACTGCATGTCTTAGTTTTATTATCTATGAATCTATCTCACAGCTCACAATTTGAAAGGGTATACGTACATATGTCCATGTCATCTGTATAGTTTTATAACAGTTATACGAGCCTTTTAGCTTCTCAAGAAAGCTAAATTCAGTCGCTGGGGAATTCACCAGGCAAGGTGCGGTCGGCTGCTACTGACCATTGAATCCTTCCAGGGTAAATAAGAGCTAAGAAATCTGAAACCTTAGAGCGAAAGTCCCCATTTCCTCCCCTCTGTTTAAAAAGCAAAATCCCCAAATTCCTTTGAGATATCACGCTCTTATCTTATACTGGAAATGGAACGGACAGTTGCTATGGTCTGAATGTTTGTATCCCCTCAAAATTCCTGTGTTGAAATCCTAACGCCCAATGTGGTGGTGTTAGGAGCTGGGCCCTTTGGGAGGTGATTAGGTTGTGACGGTGGAGCCCTCATGAATGGGATTAACGCCTTTATAAAAGAGGTCTCAGGGAGCTCCCTCTACCAGGCGAAGACACAGTGAGAAGACAGCCGTCTATGAACCAGGAAGCAGGCCCTCGCCAGACACCGAATCTGCCAGTGCCTTGATCTGGGACTTCCCCACCTCCGGAACTCTGAGAAATAAATGTCAGACTGCTGTTTATCAGCCACGCAGCCTATGGTATTCTGCTGCAGCAGCCTGAATGAACTAAGACAACAGGTCTTCCAAATTGTAATGAACTGAAGACTTTGGTTTTGATGTACTTCTAGGTAAAGTGTATGAAAGGCAAATGTTTTTAGGAACAAACAAGAAGACCCATTTACTTTAAGATCTGCTCTGGAACTGGCTTATCCTTGTAGCTGGGCGGCAGGCTCATCACTGGCTTGACGGTGAAACACTGCATGTCTGAAGAGCTCGTTAAGGAAAAGGGGCTGGGCCATGAAGCCGTCCCAGGCAGAAAGCACTGCTTGCTCCTCCTGCTTTACGGATGAAAATGGCACCTGCACTGATCATTCCTTTATACCAAATGCCAGGAACGCGTTGAAAATGGGGCTCCCTTACATATTACCCAAATGCCTTATTAAGTCATCCTCCTAGACATTTCTGGTCAGACACCTGGCAAATCTTCCCATAGGAAAACAGAGAAAAATACACATCAATGAAATATTTTTAAAACGGTGGTTGGGAACTGTTTTAACTCATTTCTTTTCAACAAGCATCTCTCCGAAGTAGCCAGACTCCAGAGCCCAGGCAGTAAAATTCTTGTAGCTCTGGATACCATTTGTTTATTGAGGGCCATAGCTGGGTACCAAACGAGGTGTTTTGAAAATGTTACCCCCAATAAATACAATGACTACCGGGTAGATGTTATTAATCTCCTTTTACTGATGAAGAATCTGAGGATCTGGGAAAACCCAGATGACACAACTGGTGAATGGTGAAGTCAGGCTTCAAAACCAGCTCGGTGGTAAGGCCTTCTTCTCTGATTTAATAATCTGATCTCAGAAATGACTTTTTTTGTTCTCACCAGTGCAAATATAGTGTTTCCAAATCTTTAGCACTTAAACGACAGTTTAAGGTCTACAGTGACTACCAGTATTTCTCCAAGTGAAGTGTGCAGTCTACCTGTACCAGAACCACCTGGAGATGTACTCAAAATGCAGAGTTAGAATTCACAGCTGCTGAATTAGAATGTCTCCACGGTGATTCTTATGTGTAATAAAATCCGAGGATCACTGGGCTAAGCCTTATGCTATTAGAGCTTACAAAACATTTTTTCATAAGTCATCTCCTTCTTATTGTGATCCTCAGGGAAGTGCTACAAGGTGTTTTAGGGAAAACAGATTTGCCCTCACACCTTAGAGATGAGAAGACCAAGGCCTGGAGAAATTAAGCAACTTGGTCAAGGTCAAATGGCTATGCAGAAATTACTGAAGGCCAAGTACCAGGACTTGTTTTTAAATCCAATTTTTAAAGACCTCTTTTCATTCCCACACCAAGAATGCTCCTCAATTGTTTTCTGAACCTCCATAATCCAAAGCTTTACCCTTTGGAAGTCTTTTCTTTTCCAAGCGTCCAGTGTGTATTAACAACACACCACTACTCCTAAAAAAGCAGCAGCCGACTAATCAACAAAGATTATTGTCTATCTTTCTGTGGCTACTTACCAATCTATATCTATAATAATTGCTAATATATGTTAAATTTTTATTACATACAAGGCACTGTTCCAAGTATTTTACATATATTTACTCACTCAATCTTTATAAGAACTCAGAAGTAGAATGATCATCATCCCCATTTTATAGATGAGAAAACTGAGGCACAAAGAAATTAAGAAACTTGCCCAAAGTGATACAGTGTTACTGAGCTGGGGCTCAAAACCAGGCAGTTTGCCTCCAGAGCCCGTTCTCTTACCTACCATGCCATACCGGCTCTGTCTTATCGACCTCTCTTAGAACACTGTTCAACTTCATAACACCTTTATTTGGGCATAAAACGCATTAGAAAGTTTTAAAAATAATTTTGTTATGGAGCCCTAAGTGTTAACTTTTTTAAAGAGAGCACATAAATGATCTTTCAATAAATCAGTATATGTTACAAAAAAAAGAGCTAGACATCTTTATCCAGAATCTAGATTTCAATCTAGATGAATATTTTGTTCTGCAGGTCAGGACCAGAAGTCTATGTCCTCAAGCTCCCCATATGGCTTTAAAATATATCCTTTCATATTCAAGATTTGATCATCGTCTCTGTCCTTTAATTACTTCATAACCATGAAATGAGGACATTAAGGTCCCAAAGAATGGGAAATAGTTCGAATGGTTAAATGAGTGGTCTTAGGGTAGGACATATCTACACACACAGGAGACTGAACCCTTAGCTCCTTTGGCTGGGCTGGGGCAGCAGAAGGTTACAAAGCCTGTGGGCCGGGTCTCCCCACGACAAGGATACACTGCTTTGGGGAGCACTTGATTTCCTCGCCTGGGGGTGTGGTGCTGGTCATCTTCTCGGCACTGGGGAACTGGGTCAGCAACCTCAGGCTGAAGTCTTCTCGTCTCTCATACTCCTTCCCCCGGTAGATGAATATTTTGTTCTGCAGGTCAGAGACACCAAGGGAAATACTTAAATATGAAGAGTGAAGGGACAACTGGAGATCTTGGTACAGAAGAAGACACTGTATGCCCTAGCCAAAGTGCAATGAGCCACGTGCCCCACAGCAACCATCATATCTGACAAGAGCCATCGTTGACTTGAGGAATTAAGTCATAGGCATAAAATTACTTTGTGCAGAGCTTTGTATAGTGTGGCCCAATGACCACAGCTAGTGCAGTCTACACTGATCCACAAAAAATAAGGAACTTGTGCCCTACTGTACATCCCTGGCATTGCCAGGAATGCTGTTTAGTTTAGCTGTTATTTTTCATAGCAAGACATTCTCAGTGAAGGAAGGAAGTACATTAATTTATATTCAGCAAGCTCCTTATCTCATCATGATCTAGTAACTGTGTGGACCAGCATTTTGCATGGAACGATCTTAGGGGATATGAAAGTACAAAGAGAATCAAGACAACACATCTTTCAACACAGTCATATAGTAACAGAGAACAAGAATAAGTTATAGTAGTCCCTAGCCAACCCTGAAAATCACTGTGGATGGCTACATTGAAGTCTCACAGAAAGTGACTGCACAAATTATCCTCTCCATTGCCAAGTGCAGTTATTTTCCTCTTTAATAAAACTAAATTTAAAAAAAATAATAAATTTCCTAGGCCCCAGGCATAGGAGTAATTTGTCTCACAGTTGCTGCCCGTGCAAGTTCAAATGTAGCCATGCTTTGAAGGTCAGGCCTCAGATGAGTACTTAGCATTGGCAGCCCACACATGATCTGTTTTTAACTAAAACTTGGGCTTGTATTGTTCTGTAAAATGTCTTAAAAATCACTTCTCCGTTCCTATAACAAATCTGTATTGAGCAAACAACAGATATGCTAGACACCAAGGATTAAATATTGACCCCACTCCCACAAATCTTACTTTCTAGTGGAGAGAAATAGAAGATAAGTAAACACATAAGTAAATATCGTAATTTTAGATAGTATAAGTAATGCAAAGGCAATACCTCTTCTAGGCTAAACACTGACATCAGTAAAAATCATCCGATCTTTGGGAATAGATGATAAATTTTTTCCAAGCTGGGAAAGATTTATGTGACTGATTCATGCATTACACAATTCTATAATTCAGGCAAAACTGTGGACAAGGGATGAGAATATAATAAAATACTAATTGTATGATGTGGACAATAACTGTGAAAGGAACCAGACAAGCAGCAGGTCAGCTCGACAGGCAAACTAGCTCAGTGTGAAAGACAGGACTCCAAGGAAGATGCGAGACTTGAATGGGCCTAGATGGATGAATAGGGCAGAGAAGAAAAACAAGGGAAGAAGACAACCACACACGGTAAGCGACAAGGATAAGGCCCACAGACAGGAAAGATGGAGTTCCTGCTGAAGAAATAAGTTTGGACGAAAAAGAATATGAAAGGCCTCGAATTTCAGGCAGAAGTTCCAAAGGCCCTGGGAATTCACTGAAGGGTCTGGAAGGAGAGAGCAGCAATCCGATGAAGAAAGCAGTATCGACGACCTAATCCGATGGAGTATACGTCCAGCTGTGGGAATCCGAGGCAGGACTGAGTGGGAGAAGGAGAAGCTACGGGACCCAGTGTTTGTCTCTTTGCTGCCTGGTGAAGGGCAAAGGAGACGGGGGCGGGGGTGGCAACAAGGATTCTGAGATTACTGGCCTTGAAGCA
>NW_011888834.1:5783968-5786513 GCF_000151845.1 Pteropus vampyrus | reverse complement strand
AAGGTCTAACTTCTACTTAGCACAATGCATCTGAGATTCATCCATGTAGTGGTGTGTATCTGGAGTTTATTCCTTTTTATTACTAAGTAGTATCCCATTGTATGGCTGTATCATAGCTTGCTCATCCTTTCACCACCTGAGAGATATGTGGGTTCTGCCCAATCTTTGGTGATTATGAAAGAATGGTACCATAAACCATCATGTACAATTTTTACATAAACAGAGGCTTTTATTTCACTTGAGTAAATATTCCCTGTTAACTGATGCTTATCACAGAATACCTGTCTTGGTCAGTTTCAATTTTATATTTGTTTGTGTGATTATTTAATTAACATCTCACCCATTGGATTATAAAATCCATGAAAGCAAAGACCATATCAGATTATAATCAGCACTGTATCTCCAATTCCTAGTATGTGCCTGGCACACAGTAGGCAGTCAATAAAATAGTTATTGAATGAATGAATGAACGAATTACCTCCTCATTAGGCAGTGGAAGGAACGTAAAGTACGTTCCTTCTCTACTTTTTTTTTAAATAGGGGAAGGAAGATGGATAATATATGTCTAAACGTTGCTAAGCGCTAAAAGAGGCTTCTTTTCGTGGGAGAAAATAAGACGATTTTTTGGTTTGTTTTTCAGATTGTAAAATCAGCCTCACGTTAAAGAAAACTTTCAGAAAGGAGAAAAAAGTGGTCCTCCTCATTATTACAACAAAACTGTTTTCATTTTTGTGAAACCTTTGCAGTCTTGTCTTTGGTCTATTTGCTTTTAAACTCTCTTGGGCTGGAAATAAAATAAGCACCCAAATGCATCAATCTACACTTTTCCCAACCTGACCTGCAGCAGCAGAGCAGTGGAGGGGATGGTTCTGTTTTTCCCTTTTGCATTCCACCTGGGAAAAGTCATTTTACAAAAGAGCTGCCAGAATCCCAGAGGTGGCCGGGGGTGTGGGGTGAAGAGGCCGCAGCTCAGGAAGTGGTTTGCCTGCCCGACCTCCCACAGTGAGAACAAGGGGCTCCAGCTGCTAACACATCAGGCCCATCTGGAAAAGAGAGGAAGACCTCCCCTCTGCAGACTGCACGGCTCAGTGGTGGGAGACCACCCTCGGGTTTCTTACCCGCAGGAAGGAAGGAAAGCCCTGTCCGTAGTATCCAACAGCAAAGTATTCAGGCTGAGGCCTCATGGCCTTAATGATGTTCTCATAAAACGAGGCTCTTTTTTTCTGGAAAACAAAACAAGACATTCCATAGGGAGGTTACGAGGGCACAGTTGGGAGAAAAAAAAATGATCTGACTATTTGCCTTGTTGTTTCCCATGTAACACAGAGAAATGAAAGGTCTTTGGAAAATATCTTGTGGGCCAAAGAGTTATCCTGTTCTCAGATTAGAGCGTCTGAACCTAGTCCATGAATGGGGCCATGGAGGGTCTGTGGTTCCCCAGAGTCGTCTGTGGAAAGATGCACGTGTATGCATTCTGCTATGGAAGAAGGCAGTGCTTGGCTTTCACTAGTTTCTTGGAGGCCCCCTCACAAGCTAAAAACCACTTTCTGAGGTTCACAAAAGGTGTTTGCACTTAAATGGAGACATATGAGAAAAGAAGATAAAGAACATTCCAGTTCGTGCATGTGGTTTGGATTAAAGTCTTTGATTCAGCTACAAGTGCCCAGAAAGTGGAGGTGACGTTCTGTTTTCTAGCATCTGGCACCACCCGGCCAGAGTGCATAGAGTCAGCCTTAAAGAAAGCAAAACAGGGAGCCAGACCTAGGGGCTCTGACGGATGTCCCTAAGCCCCTCCCACAAAGGTTAGCATGACTATATCACTATAGCTGTCCCCTCCTCCATCCACAGGGAATGTGGTCCAAGACCTCCAGTGGATGCCTGAGATCGAAGACAGTACTGAACCCTATATATATTATTTTTCCCTTACATACATACTTATGGTAGAGTTTAATTTATAAATTAGACACAGTAAGAGAGCAACAATAACTAATAATAAAATAGAATTACAATAATATACTTGTATGTGAGTATGTATGTATATATATACATACTGTTATGTGTGTATATATGTATATACATATATACACACATAACAGTAATGTAAGTTACGTGAATGTGGTCTCTCTCTTTCTCTCTTAAAATACCTTATACTGTCTGTACTCACCTTTACACGTAAAGGAAGCACTTTACAGCTGCTCTTTGGCATGTCCAAATTGCCAGCATCACTACTCTTGCACTTTGGGGCCATTATTAAATAAAGTGAATATTATTTGAACACAAGCACTGTGATACCTCAACAGTCTATCTGAAAACTACTGTTAACAGCTACTAGGTGACTAATGGGCAGGGAGCGTGTACAGGTGGAGACTCTGGACAAAGGGATGATCCACATTCTAGCACTTTCTGGGTGAGACGAAGCGGGGTGGTGTGAGATTTCATCCCGCTACTCAGAAGGGTGCGCAATTTAACATTTACAAGCTATTTATTCCTGGAATTCTCTATTTTGTATTTTCAGACTGCAGTTGCCTGTAGGTAACCGAAACCA
>NW_011888834.1:5779051-5783918 GCF_000151845.1 Pteropus vampyrus | reverse complement strand
CTCACTGTCTGGTGCCCTTGCTTGTCCCTTGATAGCAAACTGGCTAATTTCCTCACTTCTTGCAGGATTTTGCTCAAATGTCCTTTTCCTTCAATCTTGCATGCTATTTGCTCTATTTAAAATTGCAACTCCACCCCCATTGCTTGCCTCTTTATTTGCCCTTCCTGACTCAATTTCTCCATATTTGTTGAGTGTCTATACTGTATGAGGCATTGTTTCAGGCCATCTAACATTAAATATTTTATTTTTTTTTTGGTCTCCTCAAGTTAGAATATAAGCTCCATAATTTCACGGACATTGGTTTGTTTTGGGCTCTGCCTCCAGGCCTATATTACAGCAAGGCACACAGTAATAGTTGAATAAATATTTATTCATGAATGAATCAATTCTGTCCTCCTTTCCAGAATTACGACCTAAGCGGATGGTTCCACCGCCCCTCCAATTAAGCAGGCCAGAAGGCTAGAAATCATTCTCGACATCTCTCTCTTTCTCATCCACATATCCCATCAATCATCAAATACTGTTACTTCATCTCCATCACTCTAATCTTTCCATTTCTCTCTAAAGCCACCTCCCTAAGTAGACCTATCAGCTCTCCCCTGAACACATGCCATAGTCACTGGTGGCTTATCCACACACATGACCCACCCATTCTCCGTACCGAATCCAGATGGCCTTGCCGACACCAAAAATCTGCAGTGGCTCCCCACTGCTCTCAGGATGCTGACAAACGCCCTACGTAACCCCAAGGCCCTGCATGCTCTTCCCATAATTCCTGCCTCCTCTTCCCATAATTCCTGCCTCATCTCCTCAGTTCACTCAGCTCCCTCTGTGCCCACTGCACATGCCTGCCTTCATTCCTAGGCACTGCCATGTTCTTGCCTGCTGTTTCCTCTGCCTGGAATGCTCTCCCTATCCCCTTTACCTCCTTAACACCTAGCTCACCTTCCAAAATGCAGCTGAAGCAGAAATTCCCTGGGAAGTCTTTCCTGATTAAAAAAAATTCAGATATAACTTACATAAAATAAAATCTACCCTATTTAGGGTAAAATTCTGCAAGTTTTGACAAACGTAACCATGACCACAATCAAGATATAGAACATTTCGTCACCACCAAAAATGTCCTCATACTTCCTCATAGCCCAACATTTCTTCTCCACTTCTCCAGCTATCAGATAACCACTGAACTGTTTTCCACCCCTTATAAGTATTGGCTTGGCCAGAATGTCATGTAAATAAAATCACAGTGTATGTAGACTTCAAGGTCTAACTTCTACTTAGCACAATGCATCTGAGATTCATCCATGTAGTGGTGTGTATCTGGAGTTTATTCCTTTTTATTACTAAGTAGTATCCCATTGTATGGCTGTATCATAGCTTGCTCATCCTTTCACCACCTGAGAGATATGTGGGTTCTGCCCAATCTTTGGTGATTATGAAAGAATGGTACCATAAACCATCATGTACAATTTTTACATAAACAGAGGCTTTTATTTCACTTGAGTAAATATTCCCTGTTAACTGATGCTTATCACAGAATACCTGTCTTGGTCAGTTTCAATTTTATATTTGTTTGTGTGATTATTTAATTAACATCTCACCCATTGGATTATAAAATCCATGAAAGCAAAGACCATATCAGATTATAATCAGCACTGTATCTCCAATTCCTAGTATGTGCCTGGCACACAGTAGGCAGTCAATAAAATAGTTATTGAATGAATGAATGAACGAATTACCTCCTCATTAGGCAGTGGAAGGAACGTAAAGTACGTTCCTTCTCTACTTTTTTTTTAAATAGGGGAAGGAAGATGGATAATATATGTCTAAACGTTGCTAAGCGCTAAAAGAGGCTTCTTTTCGTGGGAGAAAATAAGACGATTTTTTGGTTTGTTTTTCAGATTGTAAAATCAGCCTCACGTTAAAGAAAACTTTCAGAAAGGAGAAAAAAGTGGTCCTCCTCATTATTACAACAAAACTGTTTTCATTTTTGTGAAACCTTTGCAGTCTTGTCTTTGGTCTATTTGCTTTTAAACTCTCTTGGGCTGGAAATAAAATAAGCACCCAAATGCATCAATCTACACTTTTCCCAACCTGACCTGCAGCAGCAGAGCAGTGGAGGGGATGGTTCTGTTTTTCCCTTTTGCATTCCACCTGGGAAAAGTCATTTTACAAAAGAGCTGCCAGAATCCCAGAGGTGGCCGGGGGTGTGGGGTGAAGAGGCCGCAGCTCAGGAAGTGGTTTGCCTGCCCGACCTCCCACAGTGAGAACAAGGGGCTCCAGCTGCTAACACATCAGGCCCATCTGGAAAAGAGAGGAAGACCTCCCCTCTGCAGACTGCACGGCTCAGTGGTGGGAGACCACCCTCGGGTTTCTTACCCGCAGGAAGGAAGGAAAGCCCTGTCCGTAGTATCCAACAGCAAAGTATTCAGGCTGAGGCCTCATGGCCTTAATGATGTTCTCATAAAACGAGGCTCTTTTTTTCTGGAAAACAAAACAAGACATTCCATAGGGAGGTTACGAGGGCACAGTTGGGAGAAAAAAAAATGATCTGACTATTTGCCTTGTTGTTTCCCATGTAACACAGAGAAATGAAAGGTCTTTGGAAAATATCTTGTGGGCCAAAGAGTTATCCTGTTCTCAGATTAGAGCGTCTGAACCTAGTCCATGAATGGGGCCATGGAGGGTCTGTGGTTCCCCAGAGTCGTCTGTGGAAAGATGCACGTGTATGCATTCTGCTATGGAAGAAGGCAGTGCTTGGCTTTCACTAGTTTCTTGGAGGCCCCCGCACAAGCTAAAAACCACTTTCTGAGGTTCACAAAAGGTGTTTGCACTTAAATGGAGACATATGAGAAAAGAAGATAAAGAACATTCCAGTTCGTGCATGTGGTTTGGATTAAAGTCTTTGATTCAGCTACAAGTGCCCAGAAAGTGGAGGTGACGTTCTGTTTTCTAGCATCTGGCACCACCCGGCCAGAGTGCATAGAGTCAGCCTTAAAGAAAGCAAAACAGGGAGCCAGACCTAGGGGCTCTGACGGATGTCCCAAAGCCCCTCCCACAAAGGTTAGCATGACTATATCTCTATAGCTGTCCCCTCCTCCATCCACAGGGAATGTGGTCCAAGACCTCCAGTGGATGCCTGAGATCGAAGACAGTACTGAACCCTATATATATTATTTTTCCCTTACATACATACTTATGGTAGAGTTTAATTTATAAATTAGACACAGTAAGAGAGTAACAATAACTAATAATAAAATAGAATTACAATAATATACTTGTATGTGAGTATGTATGTATATATGTATATGTATATATACACACATATGTGAATGTGGTCTCTCTCTTTCTCTCTTAAAATACCTTATACTGTCTGTACTCACCTTTACACGTAAAGGAAGCACTTTACAGCTGCTCTTTGGCATGTCCAAATTGCCAGCATCACTACTCTTGCACTTTGGGGCCATTATTAAATAAAGTGAATATTATTTGAACACAAGCACTGTGATACCTCAACAGTCTATCTGAAAACTACTGTTAACAGCTACTAGGTGACTAATGGGCAGGGAGCGTGTACAGGTGGAGACTCTGGACAAAGGGATGATCCACATTCTAGCACTTTCTGGGTGAGACGAAGCGGGGTGGTGTGAGATTTCATCCCGCTACTCAGAAGGGTGCGCAATTTAACATTTACAAGCTATTTATTCCTGGAATTCTCTATTTTGTATTTTCAGACTGCAGTTGCCTGTAGGTAACCGAAACCATGGAAAGCAAAAGCACAGATGGGGAGACTACTATTCTCTGTCTAGGCGAAGGCTTCTACTACAATGTTTTCTTAGAAGGTTAACACGTTACATTACTAACATCTTAGCTCAATTTAGTTTATGAAATTAATAAGTGATTTTTTTGTGTGTGATGGCAGGAGCTGGTACAATACACTGGCAAATCCTTTTCAAAGTGATTTTGACAACTACCTCCTCAAACAAATTATTGTGTGACAATGGGTGATGTGACCTTTTGTGACTCCTCTACTATAAATTATCAAATGTAATATTGCATTGGCCTACCATTGGGCCTTTAGAAGGCTGATTATGTTTTGCTTTATTGTTTTTAAATAGCTGACCTGTACCAAAAGCCAGGTGTTCAGAGAAACAGTAAAAGTCGAGTACTCCAGTGGCCTTCAGGAGAAGGAAGGAGGCAAAATTTGAGAACCCAGTTCTGGCAGAAGCATTTTACAATTTAACCAAATGTGCAAAATGGCACTCTTGAAATAATAAAATGAGGCTCAGAGATAAGTAAGTTCAGTCATTCAGCAGGGCCCCGAGGACATGGACCACAGAACGAGTAATTTTGATGAACAGAAGAACACAGAAAACATCTGAAATATGGATGGTGTTCCCAGAAGGTAGAGTAACTAACAGGGTAAAGGGGAGATCGTCCAGAATATGGAGGTCCACAGAAAAACAAAAGGCACGGAGAAGAAAGAGAAGGCCACAGACAGAGATTCTGAGCCGTCTGTCAAAGGACAATCTGGAGAAATAATGACAGCGCTTTTGGACCCCATCTTTTTTCATTTTTATTTAGAGCAAGGTTTATATTTCCATTGTAAAGAACGTTGTTTATCCTTACTTTCTCAAACTTACAAAAACATTTTCATGAACACTCGCTTTAGCCACCTGTTGGAGACTTGACGTATTCTGGACCAGACTCACCAGGAGGTTGCCAAGGCCCTCGTAGTCAAATACTTTGCTCTCATAAGTCTCGGCCAACTCTTTGCTCAGTTTGATCGCCTTCTCCCACATCTTCAGAAAAAGAAAAGTGGAGAATAAAGTAGTCACTGAACCAGCAGTAAAAGCCACTTTAGAAT
>NW_011888834.1:5761035-5777641 GCF_000151845.1 Pteropus vampyrus | reverse complement strand
AATGCATGGGAACAAAAGTTCTTTGGGGTCCTCAGTGACTTTTAAGAGATAAAGGGGTTCAGGGACCAAAAAGTTTTAACGAATACACTTGCCCTCTGAGCCTGAAGTTCTTCATCTGTAAAACAGAGGGAAAATCTACCTAACAAGGTTAGAGGGAGTATTAAATTAGAAAAAATTCTGAAAATCATCCAAAACAGTTAACTAGCACTAACTAGATGGTAGCTGTTTTATTGTGATAATTATTTGGCTTATTTATTTACTTAACCAATGGATCCCACTGATTAAAAAAGAAGAAATGGCGTTTGGAAGTGGCAGCCCACAAGAACTCTCTAGGCCTCTGAAGCGTTTTGTTTGGATAACATACATATTTTTTTCTTTCTCTTCCAACTCCTTCTATAGATATAATTTTAATTTTAAAAGATTTTCATGTGAATATGTGAATATACTTTCTCCAGATGATCACAGCATCCATAACTTCCTGGTCCAGTTCCTATGTTTATTTTACCTTCTCACCCATCTAGGCATATAAGTTGCTCATTACCTACAGCCCATTACCTCCTGGGTATGGGATGTGCACAAAATGTTAGCCAATGATCTTTAGAGAATGCACTGAAAATGACAATACTAGCTCCTGGCACTCGGCAATATTCAAAATATAAAATTACAGTTACAGAGAGTGGGCGCTGCCCATTGTACTCTCCATTGGGTAAAGTGTCCTTGAGATAACTGATCTTTATGCTCCTAGGAGGGAGCTTCTAACCCCTGGAATTTTCCTAGTGTCTCGATTATTCGTGGTGGAACCTCCAACCACACCTGGGTTTATGCTGCTGAGGTGACTCATAGTGAGTCCCTTGCCAGAAAAAGCATCCATGTGATTAGAGGGTTGGGGCCTTGAGCTACATGATGTCAGCCTGGTCTACGGGGAGAAGGGGGGCTGAAGAGTGAGTTCACTCATGTGGGCGATGATTCAATCAGTCAAGCCGACACAATGAAACCCTAATAAAAACTGTACAGAGGCTCAGGTTAGCTTCTTGGTTGGTGAACATGTTAATCCCCCTGGAGGGTGATGCACCCTGAACCCATGGGGAGAAGAAACAGAAACTCTGCATTTGAGATCCTCCTAGACTGTGCCCTACATATTTCTTCACTCGGCTGGTCCTGATTTGTGCACTTTAAGATAAATTGTAACTGTAAGTAGAACATTTTACCAAGTTTTGCTAGTTGATCTAGCATATTATCAAACCCGAGGGGGTCATAAGACCTATCCCAAATATACAGTCAATTGGGTGGCCTGGGGACCCCTGAACTTACAGCTGATATCTGAAATGAGGGCTTCCCTTTTGGGGACTGTGTCCTTAACTGGTGAGTTCTGAGCTAACTCTGGCTGGTTAGCATGAGAACGGCATTGCAGTATTTGCTGTCATTTTCCTCTTTCCCCTAATACAAGAACAAAGAATCCAAGACTCACTTTGCCTTTGTCAAAATAGGATATGATTTCTTGATACAGCTTCTCTTTAAGCTCTTGCTGGGTATAAACATAGTAACTGTCCCTCTGAAGCAAATGGGGTACACATGGCTTGTCAGACCACTGAAAAGCAAACAAAAACAACAAAAAAGATTAATACATGTGTCATTTAATTCAATTTGTTAAAGGAGGTTAATAAACGTTAAAAAAAGTTACAAATATTTTTATATATCTGTGACTCATCCATATTGCATTTTAGATTATTAAACACAAAAATTGCATACATACACACATACGCATGCCACCTTCAAAACAAGTGCCATGCCGACTGCTGAATGGACACACACTTGAGGAATTTCCATGAAATTCGGGAACAAGGTGAGCTTGCCAGACAGCACAATTACTGCTGTACAGACAGCACAATTACTGCTGTACAGTCGCAGTCAGAAAAAGGAAAGAAATCAGAAGTATAAAAATGGAAAGGAGGGGGTATAACTATCACTACATACAAATAACAATTGCATTCTTCACCATCAATGGCCTCACAAAGGTGCCAACTGAAAAACTGCCACAAGTAGAGAAAATTCATTAGGATTAAAAAACTGACGTATTTAGAAATAATTTAGAGATAGACCTCACATAAATAGATAACCATGCTGAAGATAATAGAAGAAAAAACCCCAATAAGGATAAATCCAAAATGATAAAATATCTGGGCACAACGTAAATGTACTTAATGCCACTGAACTGTAGGCTTAAAAATGGTTAAGATGGTAAATTTTGTTGTGTATATTTTACTATAATTAAATTAAAAAGAAAAAATAGCTAGGAATCAGCATAAGAAGGAACATATAAGACTTCCACACAGAAAACTTTGACACATCACAAAAGGGCAAAACAGCGGACTTGAATGAATGGAAAGTCAGAACATGGTTTTGGATAAGAAAACACTATTTCATAAACATGGAAATTCTTGCTAAATTCATTTTTTTTAATTTCATGATTTCAAAGTCTATAAAATAAACCAAAAAAGAACAGGTAGGAAGACCATGAAAAAAGAAAAGCAATGCAGAGTAACTACCAGGCGGTAAAACATAAAGAATTAATAATTAAGAGTGTGGTACCGGTCCATGAACAGAGACCCATGAAGAACTATATAAAATCGAGAGAGAGACTCTTCCCACCCCATAAAAGGATTTAGTATATGAAAAAGAAGGGATCTCATACCAATGAGGAAAATGTGGACTATATTTATTATACATCTCTATTTAGTAGCTATCTGAAGGAAAAAAGTATCCATATCTCATATCTTACTTTGCCAGGGCAGGAGAGTTTAATTTTTCTGAGCAGCACAAGTGAAAAGATCTATGGTTACAGACACCAGGATATCTTTCTGATTATCTCACAGTTAACAAGCCTTCTTCCCTAATCCACATACAATAAACTTTTTAGTGCCCCAGACTTGGATATGAATTGTGAATGGCTGCCTTGGGGAAGTGCTGAGGCAGAAGACATCTGTTTTAGTTTATAACACTTCAAAGAGTATACATGTATAGTGTAAAATAAAAATTAATTTATACAAGAAAAGGGCAAGAATTGCTAAGGGCAAGAATAGAGGCGGGGAGATGTAACAGGAGGCAACCGTAATGCTTGAGAGGAGAGACAATGGTAGCTGGGACCAGGACGGCAGCAATGGAGGTAAGGAAAGCGGAGAGAAAAGAAATGAAGACAGGATATCAAAGAGATATCTGCACTGCCATGTTTGCTGCAGCATTATGCACAGCAGCCGAGTTATGGAAACAAGTGTCTGTCAATGGATGAATGGATAAAGAAGATGGGGCATATATATGTACACTGGTATATTATTCAGCTACAAAAAAGAAAGAAATCCTGCCATTTACAACAACATGGATGGACCTGGAGGGCATTGTGCTGAGTGAAATAAATCAGACAAAGACAGATACTGTGTGATCTCACTTATGTGTGGAATCTAACAAAGCCAAACTCATAAAAACAGAGCTTTAGAGCAATGATTACCAGGGATTTGGGGGTAGAGGTGTTGGGGAGATGTTTAAGGGTACAAACTTGTAGCAAGGAAATAAATAAGTCCTGGAGATCTAACACACAGCACAGCGATTATAGAGTACAACACTGTATTAAAAATTTTGAAGTTGTCAAGAGACTAGATCTTAACTATTTCTACCAAAAACCAAGAAATGATAATTATATGACATGATAGAAGTGTTAGCTATGATGCTAACCATATCGCAATACATAATAAATAAATGTAATAAACCAATACTTGTACACCTTACATGTACATGGTGCTATATGTCAATTATATCTCAATTAAAAAGAAGTGGACAGCTTAAGGGCAAGTTTTTAGACAAAGGGTCCACAATTCTTGTTGGTGGAGAATATGGGAGGGGGTAAATAAAAGATGATGACAAGTATTCACCTGAGCAACTGGGTAGACACTGGTGCCCCTTAGTGAAATGAGAAAGAGAGGAAGGAATGGATCGAGAACAGTGGGAAATTGGAGCTTCTGTTACAGACATACTAAGTCTGAGTTTTCCATCAGTCATTCAAACACCCATGTTGAAAGAGCAGTTTACATGTGAATCTGAAGTTGGAGGAGTAGTCAGAGCCAGAAATAACTATCTGGGATCCATAACGTATAAATGTGTTTATATTCATGACACACTATAATTTTATTTACTAAGACAGCATAAATAGGAAACTACTTCCATGGTACTCTATTCATTCACAACTCATGTCTCTACAGTTTTACAAACTATTTTACATATATTAATCGGTGTTTCTTCAATTAGAGTGTCAATTACTGGGGCCTGTAAGTTATGCTCTGCTTCGTAAGGATTTTAAAATAAATGATGGCTGACATTTTCCCAGCCTTGATCTGAAAATTAGCCGCTTAGAAGGTATAAAAATATTCTTGGATGAAAGGCTCTCCCTTGAATAAGGATCTTTCCCATCAAAATCACGAAGCATACAGGACTGGACAGTTGACACACTGCATTTTGTCCTCGTCCCTGTTGAAATGAGCAGCCCTGACCCCCTCACCTGCAGAAGCTCAGCGTGTAAGAGCAGCGTGTAGGCGGCTTCCGTGTAGTTCTCACAGTCTCGGTGCAAATCCCGCAGCTTGTACAAGTATCTGGGAGGAAAGGGAGAAGGGAGGCATTTTGCTGCTCAGGAGCTGATCCAGCATTCGGCTCATCCCACAACTGAACCACATCCTGCTTCCCTTCCCATCTCTTCTCCCCCTACTCCTTTTTATTGGGCCAAGGAATTCCTTACTTCCTGTCTTCCCATTGCTTTAACTCTTGGTGCTGCTTTCTGCCTGTGTGGCTTTCCTACTCCATCTACTTCATACTCTTCGTGGAAGGCAGTGGTGTTTAATTAATTTATTTTACGTTATGGACCCCTTTGGGAAGCCAATTAGAGCTATGGAATCTCTCCCTAAGAAAATGCATATATTTTATGGCCAAACTGGTTCCATGTTCAGGGATTCCTGGATCCCAAATCCTCCTTGGCAGAAGGTGAATTTTCATACCTCCCCCTGTGCAGCCTTTTCCGATCGCTCTGGCCAATGCCTTCCATCCCTCCCTGTAATCCGGACACAGTCCTCCCTATGCACTATCTTGTATTGTACTTATTTGTAATATCTGTCTAAAGAGTTTATCCTTTTAGGGAGTGGGGGCACAGCACATACTTGTTGGCATCTCTCATAGCAGCAAGCACCGTGCTGGGGCTTAGTATTTGCTAATTGAAGAAATAACTAAAACAGCCATGACATAAATAGCAAAAGCAGAAATTCCCTTCAGCTTACCTTATGTATATGTCCTCTCTCTTCTTTTCTTTATAAAAATTCTACAAAAAAAGGTCACAAAATGCCAATGTAAATCAGGAGTTTTTTGACTAGCTTGCCACGGAAATGGCCACATAACTACTTTTGCGTTTTGACAGTGTTACTTCTCCAAAGAAATAAACTTTCCTTTAACAAATACTGCCACGGGGAAAGGAAGCGACAGTTTTATAAAGAAGATAAGTTGGAGAATTTTTTTAGAACCATGCTTCTGTGATAGGAACGTTCTAAGGGAACGTTCGATCGCCAGCTTCTGCTCAAGTCGATACTCTGCTTTCTCAGGGGATCGGAGTGGCAGGTTCCTGGTTTCCAGAAAGTAGGGGAACACACGGTGGCCTAAACCTCTAAGGTCTGTGGTCCCCATTTCTAGGGAAAGGCAAGACCGAAGAGTCTACCACCATGAGGATATTAGGCACTGATGCTCTACTTATGTTCATCTGTACTTAATAATTCCAACAATATAAACGAGACAGAGAAAGAGTGAGGATGGCCTTCAGAAAGAGAGTTAAGAGCTTATGTTGCATTTGCCATCCTAATTTTACCCTCAAGGTCTGTGGCTGCTGATATCTGTAAGTCCAAAGCTGAGCTGGCTGTTCTGATTAGACTGAGCAGGACAGACTCCATAAAGATGGTGCCGGGGTTGCTTTGTGTCTGTGAGATCTACTTAGAGCTGAGCTGTGGGGCGTAGGAGTGGCCTGGCATCACCTTCTTGCCATCCCAGGAATTTGGCACGTACCAGCACGTTAACGGTACAGCTCATCCGGTTTTCCTTGCTCTCATCATGCATGATGATGGTTCTGTAGTCCAAGAGATTCTCTAAGAGGCTGCTGACCAGGAGCGCAAATACTTCTCCAGAGCTGGAGAGGTACTTATGTTTCCGGCAATGTTCTAGAAGCCTGGAGGGTAGAAGTAGAGACAAATGCCCAGGTCTCATGCTGTCATTCCAGCACCACTCACCACCTATAAGCACTGTCCAAGGTCCTAGCAGCAGGTGGCGCCAGACTAGGCAACACACATCCTTCACGTAAGTTAATCAAGTTATATGCTGTCTTTAGAGCTTTAGCTCAAGTCCCACCATCACCTAGAATCCCAGCCCACAGTGCTCTTCTTTGGACTTCTATTTGTATTTTTTGTTTGTTTTCATTTTTTGTCAATACTACACAAATGAGAATCTTTGTCCAAAAGGTTTGTGTAATGCTATTTGATCACTCTACTCAAGTTGAAAGAGACTATTTTTTCTGTCTTTATTCTCCCTAAAGCCTAGCACGCTTCAAGGCATCCCGAGGACACTCTGGAAGGCCTTGCATCGATGCCCAGCCCAGAGGAAAACCTCGGAACCTAGCATACATGTAGACACACGGCTCTTCAGTTAAAAGTTTATTTTCAGAAATAAAAAAAAAAAAAATGCAGAGTGATAAATAAGACTGAAGCTAAACTTTTGGTCTAAATTCTTTTTCTTTGGACCTAAATAGAGCAAAGCGTCTATAGGGGCTTCTTAGATTAGACAATTAGAAGAAAACTTGGAGAACAAGAGAAAAAGAGAAAGAAATGTATTCAAAGAATTAGTCTAGGATCTAGGATTATTTTTAGCCACTGGAGATTTGTGCTTTATATTTTTCTGAGTTAGTAATCCAGGAAGAATGAGGAAATAAAATAAGATCTTTATGTGAAAAATCAGCTATAGATTTTTTTAAACGAGTAGTTTTTCATTTGTCAATACCACGTATGTTTGTATGTGTGTGCAATTTCTCCATTAATTCCTATATAAGATCAGAACTGCAAAAGTACTATGTGGGAGGTTTGAAGCCTGCGGATCTAATGGAAGCAGGATAAAAAGATCAACAGTCTTATTATCCATTAAAAACAAAATAAGAAAGATTTCTGGTTCTTTAAAATACAGATGAATCATCAACTCATTTCTGAGTACCCAGTGTGCTGATTCCTTAATAAAGTCTTTAAAAAAAGAAAAAGGTGGGAGCTCTGTCCTCAAGCATAGTCTAGTATACAACACTCTCACAAAACAGGTGAGTAATGAAACCACCCAGGCACCCACCCAATCAACAGGTGACACAGTTAATCAATATCATAAAAGTTCAGAGAAGACATGAAAGGAGTAGTCTAGAGTACTTATAGCCCTAGATGACGGGAGGATTTGAAAATAATAGTAACAAGCACAAACACCAGAGTAGCTGACATTTATTCAGCATGAACTCTGTAACAGACACTATAAGAACACATCGTCTCATTTCATCCTCATCGCAAAACCAAAATGTAGATTCTATGATTCTAGATTAAAAAAAAAAAAAAAGGCGTTGGATAGGTTAAGCCACTTGTCCAAAGTCAAACCCCTAGAATGTGGGGAGAACACGATTTGAAGTTTAATCTCTGACTCCAACATGCAATCATTTTTAATCACTCTTTTTATACTCTAGTTTCATATGTGCAAAGGAGAATTTAGAAGGCCAGGGCATGATGGGTGAAGGCCTGTGGGGCTTGAGCGGGTAGGGCATAGGGGTGCGAATGTGAGCGCAGAGAGGGAATGAATGTTGGATTGGGGGTGGGTGACGGGAGGGCAGTGAAAAGGCCAACATGGCTGGAGATATTACTGGTTTTCTTAGAGGTCACGTACAGGGCATAAGATATTTTAAAATGTGCAGTGGATCTTGACATGCTTCTTACCTTACCTTTTAAATTGTTGCTTTGAAGACATAATTAGAGGTGCTAGCACTTCTGATGAAGTTCATAAATTGAAACACTGGGCAAAATGCCATTGCTTCGTACACCTCTCCCTCCCTCCATCTGCTCTGTTCTCGGTGGCTGGGCTGGCCAGGAAAACACAGACATTTGACTCACATCGGATAAACAAATGTCAGCAGTGGATGGTGTAAACTTCACTAACCCCACCAAGAACCATTAGTGGTGGCAACCCTAGTGATTCTGTAACTACTCTATAGGTCTGTAAAAAGAGCAGAAGCTTGTTTTTCTCCATCACTAAATAATGCCATCAACTTGAGGTTTTGTTTCTGAAACACTCACAGTTTTTCCAGAAGGACCTTGTACTGTTCATCTCCTCTGCCTCCTTCCACCTCTTGGTCCAGCTTTGTAATCAACTCATTCTCAAACTGGAAGCAGAGTCAGAATTTCACAGGACAATAATGCCAACCTTTCTAGATTTGGCCTAAACTCTTTATTAAGTTGTGAATCATTTTCAACATATATAGAGAAAGATCACACTTCATATCATCCATTAACAGTATACGAATGCCCTAAATGTTCTAAAGTAGTCTCATGCTACTTTGTCCTTCGCTTAACATTTGCAGAAGAAAATTACCCAAAACATTATTTTCCTATTATAACTATGCATATAAAAATAACTTCATGATTCTAATTTTCTATTTTACTTTTGGTTATTGTATAGGTCTTGGCAATGGGATTGCTACTCTCTAATTTTGCAGAGCTTCATTCACGGCTGCAAAATCTGCCTTTCAATGTTGATATACTGTATAGATAAGAAAAGTGAAACAAAAAAAATGTATCAGGCAAACTAGGGTCTCTAACTAGAGACCTCTGCATCATTCTCTCCCACTGCCTTATTCTCTCAGCTGTATTGCAAGATTAAAATTAAAATTAAAATGCATGAAGTCAAATTTTAATTATCCAGAGACGGAGGGCTGCTTTAGAAAACACATGTAGCAAAGGGGTCACTTCTTGGCCCTGGGTTAGACTATCTGCTTCTATTTCTAATTGCTTTACAAAATGAAATGTAAAAAAAGTTTTTAGATCAACTTTGATTTGTATGATTCAGGCTACAGCTTCTGTATATAGAAAGAAAACAAATAAGAGTTGACTATGTGCATGAGTAAGATTATAGGTCTACCACCTCTTACCATATGGAAATTGCCATTTCCACTGAAATTGAACTCACACTGCATCATATCAAAGAAAATGGGGATGGTGGCTTTCCGAAGCTCTACTTCGGGGGTCAATGTGACCTCCAGAATGGGACCCACCATGGAGGGGATGAATTTGATTTTGTGAGGACCTGAAATAAAAGTAAGGAGGATATTACAAAATGATTTCACTGGAAGTAATGGGTTACAACCTTCCTTGACAGGGCCCATAAGAAAAGAAAAAGTTTATGTGGGTAAATCAACTCAACTCAGAAATGAGTGACTAAATATCATATTCTGGTAACATGTGGATGTCGCCAAGAGACCCACAAGTCAATGTTCACTTCCAGACACACAGACAAATAAATCTCAAGAGTTACTGGAATTAAAATAAAAAACGAATTCATTATGGTATGCTTATCACACAGGAGCTGCGCGTGGGCCTGTTCAAGGTCATAGACTCACCCAGGTTATACCACATGTCCCGGATCCTAAAGCCGATTTCTTTTCTCATGTCCCCATATCTAGGAAGAAGATCATAAACCAAGAAAAAGATTTTCAGTGGAAACAAGTATATATAATAAAATGATGAGAGGAATAAAAATAGCCTGTGTTGTTCTAGGTCACATTTAAGGCAGGTTGTGAGGCGAGGTCACTTGAAGAGGTTCAGTTGATGCCTAAACAAGCCCCCACAGAACTAAAATTTCTAGCCTTTAAATGCTAAATTTCTCAAGTCATTTTTAACTACACAGCCTTTGAGCTTCCCGCTCTCCGTGAGCTCTGAAACAGATCTGAGATGAAAGCAATAAAAGGCTTCCCTAAATCCCTCGTCACTCTTGCACATTAGTCCATTTTAAATTCTGAGCCAGAAATCTGGAGGCCATGTTTAGGTGATGTGGTCATCTTGGCTTCCCTGCTGAAATGACTGAGAGGTATGGCAATGGTGCCAAAGGAGCCCGGAGTAGAACGCAGCACTGTGCCTGCAATTTGGACAAGCTACCAGCAGAGGAACAGCTGTTCTCGTAGATAGGAGCACTGGCCAGCCTCCTGGCCTCTCCACTCACCGATTCTATAAAAAGAATGTGATGGGTGATGGGAAAATGAATGGGGCCTTGAGAAAAGAGGCCTGAATGTGGAGAAATTTGAGGTCTGTTAAATAATGAGAAGACCCACTTCACTAACAACATGGTGGTGGCCAGTGAAAAGTAATTTCTATGATACTAAAAATCCTGCTCTGAATACAAATGGAAAAATCACCTAGCCAATCTTAAGTTTAAAAGGACACTTACTTTTTTACAATTTTGGTGCGCTTGGCTTGTGAGAAGGTTTCAAGCTGAAGGGACTCATGGGTGAGAAATGCTACTGCCAAGTGGAAGTAATTGTTCCAGAGCTGTTCAAAATTAATTGCATGGGTGAAAAGAAATGGAAAATAACATCAATAAGGGTCATTATAAAAGTGTCGCATGGTAAAAAGTCGCTTGCCAGAGATTAGTAAAAAGAAACAAAATAAAATCCATGAGACTTCTTTTTCTTTCTTGTGTTTCAATTATTCAGCCCTGAAAGTTTTAACACTTACTATTAAGCTTTAAAAAAGAAATCCAAAGTATTATATTTGTCTTTACTCCTGAGATAAAGGCAAACTGCTGCCGAGAAGCATACCTATTTATAGTAAGCAGTTTGGCAATATGTATCAAAAGTTCTAAAATTCTGCCAAATTTTTGAACTAGTAAATATGTCAGGACTTTATCCTGGCAAAATAAATCATGGGTATTTAAAAATATTTAGAACAAGGAAGGCCCTCACAGTGCTATTTAACTTAACGGAAAATAGGAACAATTTAAATGTTCATATGAATTTGGTTAAATAGATTGTGGCCCAGCCATACAACGGACTATATTCAGCCCTTAAAAGTACCATGGAAATATTTAATATCATTGAGGTCACAGAAAATGTTAATAAAGTAGATTAAGAGATTACCAAAAAAATACACAGCTTGATTCCATTTTGGCATATATAAACATATACCAATAAACATTTATATACACATATGTACATATTCACGTTTACACTTATATGCATAAATATATAGATAATTGTCTCTATTTATGACTCTCTATCTTTAAAGTTCTACAGATACAAACAAAAGCACATGACACAGCAAAAGCAAATCACCAACAAAATGTATGCTGGAACATAAGCTCCATGACATCAGGGACTTTGTCTGCCTTCACCAGGGCCTGTGATATAAATACTCTAATATTTGTTACATGAATGAGTGAATGAAGATGGAGCTAGTGGTCACCTGTTTTGCTGTCACTCTGGACTTTCAAGCAAGTGTACATATGAACCGCTCTTTAGAAACTAAACCACTTGTAGGTAGAGGAACATCTGCACGCCCGTCTGCAGGGCCGTGTGCGTAGGTGTCTTTGGGTTATGTTAACAGAAGAAGGTAAGGCAAGCTCTCTTTCAATTTTCTTGGTTTTGCTTAGTTACATTTTCTACTATTACTTTTTTTACATTTTTTTACATGTATTAATTTTATAGAAAGAAGAAAAAAACCCTATCTTATTGTGTTTGGAGGACAGAATGATGAGACTGTGCTTTAGGAAAGAAGAAAAGACAATTTTTCTTCATCTGAAAATGATGAAATCTGAGGTGATGTTTTCTAAAATAAGAGTATTCTCTTGCTTTGGCTGAGCATTCAAGGAACATCCTTGGTGAGTGGCATGCTTACCTGAAGTTCAAAGCTTGCCTGATCCATGAAGCACCTTGTGAGAACCTCAGCAAACTGATTTATAGCACGGAGGAAAACCCTAGGGAGGAAAACACAGGATAAAGAAGGCGAAGTCAAGCTCATTGAAACACTTCCCATCTATGTTGCAAACCAAAGCAAACCAAACCCTGACTTGGCAACATACGACCTATAGATCAATGTCCTTAGAGACCAATGACAGAGCACAGTTTGCAGAGGTCACTGAAGGTCAGGCTGAAGAACAGACTACAAGCACTGTTCAAGGCTGCATCACAAATGAGACAAGCCAGGTCTCCTAAGCCTCAAACCAGGGCTCTTTGTATTTTATTAAGACACTTCTGTTTCAAAGTCTAGGATTTCTGGAGCAATTTTTTCTCTAATCTGTATATAGTTGGGAAGGGATTTTTTTTTTTTTTTTCCATTAGGTATCAGGGTGAGGTAGAGTGAACGATAATGCCTCGAATAATGATTTACTTTATTCAGCTCTTTAAACATAATATATGCATTTAGTTCATTTCACTTCCATTTAACAAGTATTTTTTGTGGGCCAGCCACAACAAAGCACTGGTTTAGGTATGGGCTTGAAGGAGCTGGTTCCTGTTCTTAAGTTTCCAATTTGAGAGGGGTCATCTGCAACCTGTAACTCTAACCCTGACCTAATAAAGAACATGGGAAATTCTATGAGGAGATATCAAAGAGGTCTGGACAATCAGAGACGATGGCATCCAGAAAGGCTTGCTTTGGTGATGGCATCTGACAAGTACCCTTGAGGAATGGGTGGCATGCTGACGACCAGAGATGAGAGAGAAGGTATTGCAGGTGGGAAAAGCAGCACAAAGGAAAGCACAGGCCACGTTCAGGAACCAAGAAGAGGCCAGTTTGGTTGGAGCGCACGCTGTATATAGAGGGAAATAGTGAAAGATAAGGTTAGAAAAGCGGGTGGGCCAGGCTGCAAAGGCCTTGACTGTCAGGATGATGAAGACCATATGGAGCCACTAAAAGAGGCCATGGAGAGCTGATGCTGACAAGTCACATGAGAATGATGAGCAGACCAGAGAGAAGGGAGTAGACAGCCTGAGCTGCAGCAACCGCAGTAGGCCAGGTGAAATCCAGAAAATGAGCTAGGATCCTGGAAGCGGGAGGATCCTTACTTTACAGATGATGGATCTGAGGCAAAGGACTGAACAGCACTTCACGGAAGTTAGTTATCAGACCCAGGCACAGTGACCCTTGGACAACACGGGGTTAGGGGTGCTGATCCCCCTGTACAGTCAAAAGTCCGCACATAACTTTTGATTCTTCCAAAACTTAACTACAGTCGGCCCTCTGTATCCCTGGGTTTCACATCTGTAGATTCAACCAACTGTGGATTGGAAACTATTTCCGACGCGAAGTTGGGAATCCGTGGAAGCCTTATCAAAAACAGTCAATTAACACATATTTTGTATGTCCTATGTATTACATACTGTACTATTACAATAAAGTAAGCTAGGGAAAAGAAAATGTTATTAAGTAAACCATAAGAAAGAGAAAATACATTTATGTATGTATTGAGAAAAATCTGTGAATATAGAACTGCGCATTCCAAACCTGTGTCGTTCAAGGCCACCTGTACTCATGGTCAGATGCCACTGGGCCCGCCACAGGCAGTCTTACCTGCTCTGAGTCATATTCATGACCATCCAGTCTTTGGCACAGACATTCTTTCCAATCAGATCCTTAAACATGATAAAAGTTTCCATGAGGAAGTCCTGCAGAGAACGAAGGAGGAATGGCTGGATGAAAACGGGGTTCCATTTCCTAAGTCTCTCCCCCAGCACGTGGCCAAGAAGGAGCACTACTTCGGAACCAGATGTCCCTAGTCCATAATAGCAGCCTAGCTTTTCAATACAATTTTAGGGATAACAAGGCATTTTTACAGCTATCACATGATTTGATTTTTACATCCTATACTTTGATGAGGAAGACAGGATGAAAAAATTGTCCACATTTACAAGTGATAAAACTGAGACTGTGAAAAAGTAAACAACTTGCTTAAGGTCCTAGAAACCAGGAGGCCAAAGAGCTGGGAAGAGAACTTGGAGTTCTGGACCCCAAGTTTAGAACTGTAATCTCTTTGGTCCCGTGCTGTCAAGTGTCGTCTGAATGGATCTACTGCCCTTAAAATGAATTCACCAACAAATGTGAGAAAACTGATACTTCTAATAACTCTGAGTCAAATTCTTCTTCATTTGTTATTAGAACAGAACAAAAATGCTATAAATAGAAGTAAAATCATGATTTTTCCTAGTTCAGGAACAATACCATGTGTAGCCTGGGAGAAGGGTCCTAAATGGTCTTTAAAAAAGAGATGATAGCAGTGGATCACGGTGACTATCATGAATAATAAATAAATCCAGTATTGGAAAAAAAGCTATGCTGCTGAAAAGGGGGTTATGAGCAAAAAGTAACTCAGAAATAGAACAACTGGACTAAAAAGCAAAGCTAAAAAGTTTTAAAAGTTTTTTTTATTTATTAGTTAATTTTAGACATTTTCCACTCAGATTCTTAAAATGAAAATACAGTCCAATTTCTCTAGCACTAAACTGCACGGTTCACATAGCAGAAAGAACACGGTGCTTGGGAGGCACGAGGCCCGGGTTCTATTTCCGATGCTACTCTTTCAAGCCTCAGGTCAAGTTGGTTTCAACTTCCCGCACTTTGGATTGCAAATAGCACAGCAATGGGAGAACTCTGGCTCTCGAATCTTCTTGCTGGTTAAATGGAGAGTCAAACTTTCCTATTCTCAATTCTGAAACCATAGACATATTTCATGAGTTTCCAAAGTTTTCATCTTACCTTTTAAGTGAGCCAACCCATTTATTTACTCTTCTATTAACTTTTTCTCGCAAATCAACAGGAATTCATGGTTTGTGGAGCAAGAATTAAATTTAGATGCCAGTTACCCACTTCTGACGCTGCTGACTCTACATTCAACTCCCGGTTATCTAAATTCATGTGAGCAGTGATGGCGTAATTAAGGCAATTCAGATAATCACAGGCCTCATTCTCTACCACTTCTCAATCTTTCAAGTGATCTACTCAGAAGGCAACATGAGAGAGTGAGAAGCCAATCTACTGAAAGTCAAAAGACCTAGCTGTACACTGCAGTTCTGCCACTGAAGACCACAACCCCCTCACTGGGATAATAATCCTCTTTTTTAATTAGATAATAAATAGATAAAAAAAAAACTAGGAGAAGAGCTCACCATTGTTCTGGGAAACAGGCGTTAAACCTATTTTTGTGCTTACCTAATGGAGCCAAATTGTCAAGTTTGGATTTAGTATAACTTCCCTTATTCTACTAGCTTTCTGAAGGAAATTTGAAAAAAAAGTCACCATTTTTATATTAATTTTATCTTAAATTACAATAATAATAAAGCTATTATTATACATAGCTGGTGTCTGTAGGCACTAACTACATGCCAAGCACAAAGTTAGGTATTGTCCATGTGTCAATTTAATCAATACCCACTCACATTAACTTTTGAGGTAGATATTGCCTTACAAACAAAGAAACTGAGGTTTAGCGAGGTTAAATCGCTTGCCCAAAATTACACAGAAGTGAAAGAGCCAGAATTCAAATCCAGATCTGGGTGTTCTAAAGCCTGTGTTCTAAAATCCACTACGCCATCTGCCTATGGAGGATGCTCAGCTTCTCTCTCTCCCTTCCCCTCCTCTCTTCCTACATTGTCTTGCACCTGGGCTCTGCAGGCACACCGTCACATTGCTATAGGTTCCTGTGCCGTGCTGCCTGCTAGAGCACATCCTAAGTGGAGGCCTAATATAGCATTTATTAGTTATATTAGCCAAAGGTCTAACATAGCATTTTGAGAGTTCATCGATGGACCAATTATTACTACTAATAATAAACAGGACTTTCTCTCCAATTCCTTGTGTGTTTTCCATTTTGGGACCTCACAGAAAGGAAGGTGATTGGCAAGAAAGGAGCTGGATATCCTTGAGTGTACTGGCCATTGACTATCAGTATAATAGAGGCAGAAAGTAGAAAATCTAGAGCATAAAGAATACTTAAATATGCATGGATGATGAGAAGTTACTGAGAGCAAAGCCTAGTGCAACACGGCATCGAATTGCTGATGCGGCTCCTTGTCCTATGGTCCCATCTTATGGCACCTCTTATGAAGGTGTCATAAGATGACACCTTCACCTTCCCTGAAGGTGTCATCTTATCTTGAGAAACAGCCTACTGTTTCTCAAGATAAGATGACACCTTCAGGGAAGTTTCAACAGTCATTAAAAATTTCCTGAAGAAGGATCTTGGGGAGCAGCCAGAGGCCTAACTTGGCTTCTCAGGCACCTTCGGTTGTATGCTTAATAGCAATTGTGAGAACAATTTTCTTTAAAGCAAAAGAGAAGGGAATATTTTCAACTGAAGATAACTTGCAAACATTTTAAGGGGCAAGTATTATCTTTTCTCATTGTCCTTTCCAGGGAATATTGAAAATGATGACTTCGACCATATCTAAGAGGACTTTGCACACCTCTGCCTCTTAAAATCCTTGCCCCAGTATGAGTAACAATAGTTTTTGAAAATGAGACACTATCTTCTTGAG
>NW_011888834.1:5740463-5760830 GCF_000151845.1 Pteropus vampyrus | reverse complement strand
GCAATGAAGACAACTTACAATGATGTCTTGTCTGGTTTTGAAAGTGCTGATATAGTGAGCGTAGTGGCTGTCGTCCATTTGCCGCAGGATGGCAATCATGCAAGCAACGAAACTCCCCTGAAGGAGAAAGAAAACACAATTCTCAAATAAGATTTGGGTACATGTACTTTGGTTTTTCCCATTCAATTATCTAAGCAAGGACCATACCAAACTGGAAACATGTAGCATACAAAAAGTGCAAAGGGCACTGCTTTGCTGTTTCTGCTAAAAATGACCCCCTTTCGAGTTTGAGTTAAGGACTGTGAAGGGAGGGCTTTCCCCACCCCACAAACGCCTAAGATTTGTGCAGTCCTGTAGGTCACAGGACACCGACTTCAAGATCTCAGTTAGATTACTAGTTAAGCCGTAACAACTTGGGGACTTTGAGTTTCTTGTTGAGACAGAGTTGTACTGCAAAAAGAAGTCCATGGAGAAATGTCCGAAATATTTAGATCATTTAAACAAAGTTGAGTTTGAAGCAACTGCAAGGAGGAAAATGAGAAGTAGCGAAACTGAGAGTGGAGGAGAGATAAGGATAGGAAATGAGAATTTGCTAGTAGAACACTGCGATGTCATTTCTTCAACTCTAGACGCTTTTAGCCAGTTATTCCCCGCATGTTATGCATGCATTATTGTGGACCTGGTTTGAAGAAAGGAATTGAATAATTAGATGATTAATACCATTCCTATTTTTGAGGTCAGAAATTACATATTCAATGTGCTTTCCCCCAGTCCAACACTATTTGAATCATAGACTTAATATTCTAGCCAGAGGGCAAATATCTAGGAGGAAAGATCCTCTTATATTCATATAATTATGAAAACAACACAAATTTAAATGAATTTAGCACAGAGGAGATAATAGACAGCTGTTTTTGGAATGGAGGGAATGACTACCTAAACACAATAATAATAAAAGACTAACCACGCACACCTCTTCTCTAAATGAATGTCTGTCTCAGTTTCTTGTTTTAAAAAGTTAATTTTCTGATTATAAATCTAGGTAAATTATTATACTAAGGCTTTTGATATATCTTGCCAAGCTAGCATATAGTTTTTACTCCCATCAGTGTCAAACATTATTTGTTTTTCCAGGCCTTTGCCTATTCTGGGTATTGAAGATTTGTATTTAATCTTGTTTTTGGTTAATTTGCATTTCCTCTATAGTGAATTACATATTCTGTCCATATGTTTGTTGGCCATTTATTTTTTTCACTTTGCTGTTTGCTCATATTCTTTACCAATTTTTAAAATTACTGTATCTTTTTGCAGTGGTTTATAATAGCTCTTTGTATATTAAGGCTATTAGCCATTTGTCACACAGCTTACAAATAATTTTAAAAATTATTTGTTTAGTGCTTGAAGTTAAAGCTGCGCACATATATATATTTTTTCACATATAGGGGTTTCAATTTTTTACCCAGTAAAATCTACTGTTTTCTTTTATAGGATCCTTTCAATTTTTAAAACTTCATGAGTCCTTTTATTCTTCAAAATAGGTATATATTCATTTATATTTTCTTCTAGTTGCCTTAGGATTTAATTTTTTTAAACATTAAACCCTTCATTCCATCTGACATTTGTTTTACTGGTATAGCATGAATAAAAGTCAAACAAAATTTTTCCACATTGTTCACATACTTGCCAAATAATATTTACTAAAAATCTCACTTTACCTATTGAAAGGTAAAACATTTCATTTACTCTAAAGTCTCCTTTCAAATTCTTTCCATTTATTCTGTTTATGTATGTACCCTATTGCATGATTATTGTAGCATGACAATGTTTTCAAATTTGGTAGGCAAGTCCTCCATTACTGCTTCTATTGGGCTATTGATTTATATATCTTCTATTTATTTCTGCTCTCATATTTTTGTGACTAAATTAAATGAAATTTTTCTTTTAAAATCTCTAAATAGCTTCTGTTGTTATATAAGAAGGCCACTGAATGACATTTATTTTGAAGCCGGTTAGTTTAATAAGCTATTCATTAGTTACTAAAATTTGTATTTTAACTCTCTTGGGTTTCCTGGATAACGTAGTCATTTCAGCTAAAAATAATGACAATTATAATTACTTTTTCCTTTTTCAATATTTATACTTGGTGGGTTTTTTTTGGCGAGGGGAGGAGTTATTACATTGGCCAGAATTTATTGAAAAATGTGAAATCACAGTTGATATTTAACATCTTGATTCTCTTTTTTATGACCATCAAGTAATACGTTGCCTGGTGATTGCAAGTTAACAACATCTCCTCCAATTCTCAATTTGAAATAGATATTACATCTATCACATATATTTAGGCATCTGTGGAGTCATAAAGCTTTTTTCCTTTATTGAATTGATATATTTTATTAACAGATCCTCTACTATTTAACTATTCTTGAATATCTAGAATAAACTATATTAAGCCATATATATGTATATATACATGTATATCTATATATAGTATATGTGTGTACATATTTCTCTTTGTGACTGTGTCTTTGTTTCTTTGTATGTCTTTCCCTCGCTTTTCCCTTCTATGTTTACCTTTCTCAAGCATTCTCACTGTGTTCTCATGGTATCTCTATCACTCCATGTATTTCAGCCATTTCCACATTCATAATCTTGTTTTAACAGAAACATGGCAAGGATACTGCCACTTTCACATTCAAATCCTCACTCTTCTCTTTGAACATACTGAGCCAACACTCTTGAGTTAAACAACGAGGGAGATAATAGATGATTTCACTACTAAAAGAAGCTGAATAGGTAAATTTAAATGAACGCATATAAAGTATTATCTGTAAGCCAACATAACATTTCCTAAACAACATAGTTATCAACTTGCCTTTCTCTATACATTCTTTACATACATGTCAGAAATGGCACGGCACTAGCAATTAATGGTGTGTCCAGTATCTATACTTTTAATATAAGATCTGAATCCTTTCATCATATGTTTTGGATCAGCCTGAGTTTTGATCTAGCAGAGAGATGATGTTTTATTTGCAGTCATTTCTCTTTATTCTTATTTGAATCAGCTCTATCACCCACATGTGAGTCTTACCTTTTAGGGATTCCTCCCTGGTTGCTGCCTCTGCCCAGAAGGCTATTCACCACACAGCCACATGGCCCACTCCTTCACCTTCAAGTCTTTGTCCAAATTTTACCTTTTCTAGAAAATCATTCTTAACTACGTTGTTTAAATTCGTAACTCTCCCACCCTGACTTGCCTTATCCTGCTCATTTTTATCTCCAGGGCACTTTTCTCTTTCTAACACTATCTATTTTTTGTTGTTGTAGTTGTTATTGCTAGAATCTAAGCTTTGCTAAAGTAGGGATTTTTGCCTGTTTTGTTCCCTGACATATCTCCAGTGTCTCCAGTGTCTAGAATAGAGTTCGGCTTACAGTAGTTTCTTAATACATGTTTGTTGAAGAAATAAATGTTTTTTTGTTAACTATAGCAGTTTGGGATGGTTCTTTTCCTATGTCCTCTAATTAAAACTTAACCCTATCTTTGAATATCACAAGTAAAAGATACTTCATTTTAAGGGTGATACAACTTGGATCTCAACAGGTAGCTGTGGTCTCAATCATAGTTTTATCTGACATCGAACAGACACAGTAGTTAGAGAATAAGATGCTAGAGCAACACAAGCATTTCTAAAAGCATGCGAATCACAAGTCCTTTAAAATGTTTTTGTTTTTTCTTTGAACCGAAAGGGCTGGATGGGACCATAGGGCACCAATCTATAAGCATGTCGAACATTTGTGGAAATACGATGCAAGGGGGAAAACGGAATTTATCAGAATTCCTCTCATGGCAACTATAGGACACATAGGCAACTATAGGACACATAACTTGGTAAAAGCTGCTTGGGCACGGGTTTGTCTGACAGTACACACACACTCTGCAGCGAGGTTGGCTGTCTGGGTCCAAACCCCAATTCAAATGATAGTTGCAATCTCGGGCAGGTTTCTTAACCTCTGTCCACATGCTTCCTCATTTAACAATGAAGCTCATGAAAGAACTACCTGATAGGATTGGAATGAGCTTTCAATGAAACATGAAGTGCTTAAAATAGTTTCTGGTGCGTGCGCACAAACACACACACACACACACACACACACACACACAAAATAGATTAACGACTACTACTATTATCATTGCTACAGCTGGCAGTACTAATACTATTACTATTACACCTTTCTAACGAGGGTGGATCCAGACAGGGTGTGCATATATTGAGAATTAGAACTAAATTATTTGAGATTATTAAATTACTTGAGAGTAATAGAAGAAATGCTGAAAGTAGCCACCAAAACCCTCTATTTTCTGCTCACCAAGGCTCATAGTTTCCTTAAATAAAATATTAAATAAATATTCAAGGAGTAATAGGTGGACCGGGTACTGAGTTATTAGTCTTCTAGGGTGCCTGCATGTCTCAGTGGGTCTCTGCATTGTTACTGGCCTTTGTTTGATCTTCAGCGTGAGCAAGACTTCTCAGGAATGGATCTGCCTGCCTAATCTTCATGGACCCCTTAATCATGCTCCCCAGGAGCCTCTCTGCCACCCTGCTGGATCACCTCCTCTTAAAGGAACATCAGTCTCAGAATTAAAATCCTCTTGCAGTTCTAACCAAGAATCACCCATCTGGGAAGGCTGTAAGGTCCTGGATCCCACTCATTTCTAAGTGAGCCATGCCGCACAGTATGCAGGCATAGACTGGGATGTGAGGGGCCCATGTGAATCTAGTCTCAAGACATTGGTCCCAAAAGCCTCCCAAGAGGCACATGGGACACTGAGAAGCAGTGGGGGCAGCGGGTCCCCTGCAGCGATACTCACGATGTGGGGAGACTGTCGGCTCATCCCGATCACAGTCCGGTTGACCCTCCTCAGCAGCCGCTCCATCACCAGCTGCATGTGCATGGCGGTGGGGCCCTAAGGGGAAACACAGGAAGTGGCACCGCTTCTTCCGACTCAGCTTACTTTTCTTCAGGAAACCTCGGACAAAGGGGTTTTCTCTTTAAATCTCATTCTGGCTCTTCCCTACAAAGCAATCTCTTGTCCCAAATGGAAAAGTGCTTTCACAGAATAATACATAATGTTACCAAGGGGCCAGATGGAAAGAATCAGGTACAACATTTAAAAGATGTGTGGGCATGCCGTGGAAGAATGCTGCCCTAATAACCCTGATCACTCAAGCTTGCTGAGAGCTCACTGTGGCCACTGACTCAGCACAATTTAGGGGTGGGGGGACTCCCATTAGCATGATACTCAGTCCTGACGCTGAGCAGGTCAGCTTGTCTGGAACAATTAGGCACATGCACAGGAAGTGAAAAGCTATAATACAAAGTTCTTGCTACCTTCTGTGTAGAAGGAGAAAAAAAAACCAAAACAAGAAATTCCAGTCCAGGAGATTGTTATGAACTGTTTGTGTTCAGGGTTCACATGTTGAAGCTCTAACCTCACTGTGATGATACCTGGGAGCCAATTAGAGGATGAAGGCAAGGCCTGGTCTGATGGCATTAGTGTCCATATAAGAAGACACACCAGAGAGCTTACCCTTTCTGTCGCTCCACACACACCCCTAGGAGAGGCCAGGCGGGAACTAGGAGGAGAGCACCCTCACCACGAACCTGACCGCGGTGGTCACCCTGACCTTGGACTTCTGGCCTCCAAAACTGTGAGAAATAAATTTCTATTGTTTAAGCCACCTAGTCTACAGCAGGACCTCAAATAACAGTGATTTCCTTATTATGTCGATGAGATGTCAGAGAAACCGAACTCTTTTTATCTCAATTAGCCCGTGGTAAAATTAGTTTCATTATACATTGCTTCACTTAAAGTCATAGAACCTATCAGTGATGTTAAATGAGGACTCAGGTATTTTGTTTTGGCAGCCCGAGGAGACTAACATAGGAATTTAATAGTTTGACTCTGTCAAGGGTGAGCAATTATTTGACTTTGTTGATCTTCAGTTTTTCATAACCATAAAAAAGGAAGTTTGCTTATAGGAATTAACTGGGCTGATGTACACAACGGTGCCTCATAATGTTTAGTTTTTTATTTTTCTTTTTTTCCTTTTTTGTGGTTTGGTGTTACACTCATTCAGCTTCAACTTATCAGTATTCAACTTAACTTTTCAAAGCCTTTATTCATTCTTGCTTCATGACAGATATTTGGAAACTCCTGGTTAAACACTTCAAATAACTAAATTATTGCTATATATAGTTTTATTAAAATACCAAGTACTGTTAGCTTGCCTTCTTTCCCTCCCTCCCTTCTTTCCTTCCTTGCATTTTATTATTTACTTGCTTCCCATTTCTTTGAATGAAAGTGAAGGATAAAACTGACCTTTCTTGGAAAGGTCACCTATATTTATAATTCCACACTGTAGGACTGACTAAGTGCATAATTCACATAGGAGTAGGGGGGAAGGCTTGTGTGGAGGTGTGAAAATAAATCCTCCATCCTCTGAGCCCTTAAGAGATTCATCCTCCAGCAGGAGAGATGAGGCATGAATATAAATAAGCAAAACACAAAGATCCCAACGTGCTTGTTCCCTTTGTTCACCGCTGTGTTCTTAGACTTATCTTGGCGCCCAGAGCATGCAGGTTGTTTAAGGATTTGTAAACTGAACTCATAACTCAGGGTACCAAACGATAAGAGCCTTAAAAGTGACATAAAGAGAACATGAAGGGAACTAGCAAAGCGTGGGAGTTTGGGCAGGACTGCACCAGGAATGACCTCACACAGGTGCTTATTGCTTTGAAGAGTGAGGACAATGAGGAGAAATAGCTTTGGGAAAAGAGGAGGGAATCTCGGACTGTTAAAAAATGAAAAAAGGCATAGGAATAAATGTCAGTAATTATAGAGCTTGGAATTAACAGAAGATGAGAGGCTATGGGAAGACATATAAAGTTAGCTCGTATATTTAAAAATGCTTACGGTAGAAAAAAAAAACATACCATTACCATCAATAAAAAAAAATACTGACTTAACTACTTTAACGGAGCTCCAAGATTAATAATTTTGAATGCTTCTGCTTATTAGAACATTACTCGGAAGACGAAAAAAGTTTTTTAAGCCAATTACATCTAGCGCAGGACGTAAATACATTCAAGTCATTTCTGAAGAGTCTTTCTGTGTAGTAAGAAGTAGGATCAGAAGTGAAAGAGACCTAGGAGGTCATCTAGAACAACTCTTACATGTCGCTGAATGAGAAAGTGAAGTGCCATGACATTGTCCTAAGGATAAAGAGCTACAGCAGAGTGGTCATACTGAGACTAGAAACCAAATAGCCTGATTCTTATATTCCACATTAACTTAGGATCACATACACACGCTTTCAAGAACAACGTAGCCCTGACTAAACGTAGCCCTGTGCCTAGCACGTTGTTGCCAACTTTAGAGGACTCAGAGTTTCATTTTAGTATTTTAATTACCGAGTCATAAGGGTTTCTTTTTAAAAATATTATAGTCATTATGACATGATCGATCATATTTATTTACCTGTTGTAAAATCCTTGGTTAGGAATCAAATCCCCAATCGTAAGATTCCTGAGGGAAAGTGTATTCCATTTTATAACATGGCTTCTAGGAACACATTTAAGCCTAAAAAGGGGCTGACCTATAATTTAATTTAATCTAAAATAGATAGTACAAATAGGGTGGGCTACAGGAGCTCAGGGAAGAAACAAGGGTAGAGTGAGGCAGAGAAAGTGATGGTCTCCTCCTGCTCTTCTGTGGCAGAGGTGTGGAATGCAGATGTGTGAAATGCAGATGTGCCTGTGTGATGACAAGCAGGAGGTGAGACGGGCTGTGGCCAAACTGGGGTGGACCTTGAAAAGTGAGCTAAGGCTTCGGCTATGAAAAGGACAGAGTATCCGTCATGTCCTTCAGCAGAACTAAATCTAAAGATGCTGGTATGAGAAAGGGCCAAGGCAAAACCAGGAGTGATTTCCCTACTCTGTGGGAACATCTGTGCCATGTAGACACCAAGCGGTGTGGTGACCATGGTTTGCGTGCAACTGAAAACATTCTGCAAAGTTCTCCAGCCTCTTGAGTGGAGGCCACGCATAGGCCTTTGGGCTGTGCTATCTCTATCTCTAGGACTCGGTAAATCCAGGCAGTTCCAATCCCAGGCCTTCAGGGGGCACAGGTATCTAGGTCATGGCGAAGAGGCCAGATAAGGAAATGCGTAATTTCCACTAGGCTCCAAAGAATCACGGTCAGAGAGAATATAAACACACGAACTTCTAAGAAGCTTGAAAATATCTACAATAGTGTTTACTGTAGGTACCAGAGGTAAAAGAGGAGCAAGGTTTCTGCATAAAAAAACAGAAACAAAAACAAAATAAAAGTGTCTAAACAGGGCTCTGGCCCTGAAAAGTTCTCACAGGGACCTCAGCAATGGGCCCCAGCAGTAAGCAGACCTCTCCTGGACTTAGATTTGCAGAGCAGGTTCCAGCAAGGAGAAGCCTCTCTTTACCTCTAAAATGGGCACAGCCTGTCCAGGTGCGCCTGTTCTAAAGTGCGTGGGCCAAGCCCTGACGCCAGGAAGGCCACAGAGTCATTCTCGTCCTAGGCCACGAGACCAGTGAGTGCTGTGGTCTGCGTCAGTGACGGTTCGACTCACCACATCCTTCCTGTCTAGCGCTTCCAGGATGCTGCTCAGAAGCTGCGAGCTCGCCTCATGGTCAGGCCTGCTGGAGTTGTCGTCCAGCTGGCCGCTGAGCTGGTCGATCAGCAGTGGCAGGAGCACGTCTCTGCACTCTGAGAGAGAAAACGAAGACAGCTCGCCAGCTGCAGGATCGCCTCCCGAACCGCCCTCTCCCTGCCTCTCTTTCTGCCTGTTCTTACAGCCCCCAGCACTGGACTCCACTCTGCAGGGCAGGGCTCCCTCCAGGCCATGAGGGGCACAGGAATTTAGGCATGGGATTTCGGCCCTGTCGCGTGATTTTGAAAACTAAGAAAATCGCACCTGTCATTAAGTACACGTAGCAAAACGTTTAAAGGGTTGAACAATTTCTTCGGTGTTAAAAATAAAAGGCTAACTTAATTCTCGACAGCAAGTCATGTGAAACTAATAAACTAAGCAAGTTATACACGTAAAAACATATACATTTTTGAAATTTTCCACCTAATGGAGAAAATTTACTCTAAGATTCCTATAAATACTGACCCTCACTAGTATATTTTCATGTGTTTCACAGACATTCCGCCCTTGTTTTCACAGGCATGTGGACTTCACCGATAAAGTTCATACCTCCCTTTTGGGATCTTCACTATTATAAAATATTATGATGAGTCCAGTTATTTGGACGGTAACAGAAATGGCTGTTACCAGTGAGAATAAGTCCTCTGACTGGAACTGTCTAATGCATGGAGTGCGCACAGCCCATCTTTATCACCTCATTTTTCCTTTCTGCATCCTTACAGGCAGAGATTATCAAAGGACATTAAGATGTCTGGTAATATTACATGTTCTACTTTAGAGCACTCACTGGCTTTCTGAACGACTTCCACCTGTGTCTTTGTAACAGTTAAGATTTCTAAGCACACATTCATGGGGTCAGAGACTATCAGGGCCAAAAAGAGGCTTCTGATTTGATCTAGTTCAAGTGCTTCCTTTGATAGAAACAAAAGCCGAGACTTAGCGAAGGTCATTAGTGTGTTCAAAGTTACATAACTGGCCAGGGGAAAGACCGAGAGGGTTCTCCCACCCACGACTCACTCAATTTTCCTATTTCTGAGGAGTCCAACAGGTCCTCAGATGCCACCAGGCAATACAAGTAACAGGAAGTCACCCTCTAGGACGTCCTGACCTGGTGGAAGCTGCGAAAAAAGTTCCCACGGCTGCTCCACTCTAGCCAGTCTCGGGTTTACTGGGGAAAAGACCGGACATTGGACCTTTTCCCCATATCAGCTTTGGGACAGGAGACTTAGTGGCTACATGCTCAACTCTAATTACAAAATGAATAGTACTTTGTCAGTATAAGAGTTTTCATCTCTCCATGCCCTACTCCCCTCCCGGCAGGCAGCATGCTAGTAACTAACCGCACGCCCCGCAAAAAAACCCCTCTGATTTATAGTGTTTGCCAATTTCCGTGGTATAAATACTTCCACTATGGTTGATTTTCAGCTACTTATGTGACATGAATGAGCATGGAGTTGAGCAAAGATGCACATAATCGGTTGTCCTGGGCCAGGACATGTGGCATTAGGCATAGACTACACTGCTGCCCCGTCCCCTGGTTTTTGAGATTATATTACGTATAGGTCAAAGAAGATACATTTTTAAAGAGAACTATCTTTCATGCTTGCCATTACCTTTCAGGGTTCCTATTTTGTGACAAAACTCTCTAATGAATGAAACACTTGATTGTTCTAATTAAAGATTAATGAACACACAATTTTGCTTTTTTAGGAATTATTAGAAATACTGAACTGACTTCACCTTCTGCTTAAAGCCGGTTTCCCAGGAGGTTCTCAAGTACCAACAAACAACTGAACTGGCAAGGATATTACTGATATTAAGAAAAAGGGCAAATTGGCTGAAGAAGAAGCAAGACTGGAATTTCGGTAAATAGCCTTTTCGGGGGAGACTTACCCGACTGCCGAAAAAGATTACTCTCTACTATCTTGGTCATGCAGTTAAGTTTCTGGCGAACTAACTGGTTGTCAGGAATGCTTTGAATGAATTTGCAGAAGAGCACACTGGAAGACAAAACCCAGTGGTTAGTGTTTTCCTTCTGCTAAGCTGAAGGTATCATTACACTGTGATTGCTCTCTGCTCTGAGATCAGGGCACGGAGAGGTTTACCTGGAAATCTCTTTCAAATGACTAGAAAGACTGTCTCTGGGAAGCAGAGACTGTATTCTACGCTCACTGCAGGGCTTGACCTGAGAGCTGATTCTGCTTACACTGCCAAAGCACCCCGAGGTCCGCCACTGCCATCCAGACCTGTCTTAGCACTCAACTTCTGCAGAATCCTTTTCTTGCTAATTCCACTCCAGTGTCAGTCGCCATCTGACTTTGCATTCCTGGGGTACTTAGGTAAAGGGCTGGAAGCATATTATTATGTACTTTCTTCTGTAGTTAATTTTATGTCTGTGTGTCTTATTTCCCTGGAGAAAGCTCAAACCTCTTCAGAGAAGCAGGCTTTGTGTCTTTTTTTCTATCTTCCCCAGAACTAAGCACAAAAAGGTGTTCGGTTAATATATGTTAGAAGAATGAGAGCACGTGTGGCGGCCGAGGCTCCAGCCAAGCAGAGGAGCTGCTTTTCTGTTAAAGGCAAGAAACAAATGGTTTTTGCTATTTACCTGAGCTCAATAGGATCAAACACAAGCTTGACGTCATTAATTATGCTAGGAAGGTACTTCAAAGCTGCCCCCTGTAAGAAAAACGCCAAAGGCAGATTCAATTGCCAAGCAGGACAAATACAGAATTTACGGCTTGATTCCAGGAAAAGAAAGGCTTGGATCTCACGCAGGAAACTGGACACAAATGTTCTTGCAAAAGAAAGGAAAGCCGACGCTGTAATACGTGATCTCCTAAAATCTTTTTCCTGAAAAGTCAGGAGACACAGCTTTTTGTCTTCACTACCAACAGGCACTACCCACTTGGAATTCATTTCTTGACCTCACGAGGTAGTTAAAATCTTGACATTGCCATAAAGAGCAAAGAATATTAAAGTTAAAATTTGAGTCTTCAGAGATTATGTATTTTCCATTTGAAAAATTGATAATAATGAAAATGATGGTGACTTTGGGCTCCCGGGAAAAAGGGGGAAACTAAGAATAAAAACCTGTTGTCTGAAACATCAGGATCAATGGGCTGAGTTCACAGGGGCCACAAAAGCCACTCAAGGGATGTCTGAAAGGGTAGCTTGTCTTTGGCAAACTGACATTTGAGAATAAAAAAATTCATGAAAGTTGAAACACAGGTTTCTCCCTGTACTTTCTATAAGTCATACTAAAATTCGCAAGTTTTCCATGAATTATGGTTTATTTTGTTCCTCTCCCACCACGGCCAATTCTATGTTGTCCCAGGACATCCTCACCAATGGCATTAAAAGTTACCCACGATGATGACAGGCTGACCTTGATCTTGACAGCTTCCTCCAGAGGCCTGTCCATTAATGTATTGAAAGCGAGAAATAATTGGCGGATTGAATTATTAAATTCATCTCCTTCTTCACTCTGGCCATAAAATCTTAATAAGAAAAAGAGAAAAGCAATGAGATTTTCCACCTTTAAAAAGAAATTTTCAAATAGAACTGTTGTTTAAACAATGCTGGAAGCACATGCCTCACTGGTCATCACTTTGAACTTTGCAAGAGAAGTCCCAGCGTGCTCTAAGATAGTTTCAGGGACAAGCCTCACAAACTGAGAAGATATTAGCACCTGGATATTACCAGCTGGGTGGTAATTTGTATGGAATGTCCTACTGCAGAGCTCTCCAGTTGGTCCACTGTGAAAAGCCACTTGGAAAGGATTCCCCTGAAGCTGTCAGAAGACCACAGCCTTGTTGATGTCCTACAAGCTAGTGGTCTGTAGGCACTTCTGGCATGGAGGGAGAGCAGAAGGAAGCTGCTTTGCCTGAAGTAGCAGATGAGCCCTGCATGCTTGCCGCCTTCCTCAATTCATTAGCAGAATGTCCAATGAGCGAGGGATACCCCCCAGCTAACTTCCCTGACACATCACACCTGCCACATTCTATTTTCCAGCATCACTCCTTCCCTCCTCCCTCATTCTCCTTTTCTGTGTCGCTCTTATTATTCTGTCTCATCTAATCAAGCCCTAATCACTTGAGTTGAAGTTTCAGACAATGGGTAGAAAAGCTCGACCCAGAAACATTCTGAACCCAACCCAGTCTGCAAGGCTAGCTGGTGTTACTCTGTCCATTGAACTGGCCACGCTGGTGCTGACCTACCCTAACGAGAGGCCCTCCCAGGGCACAAGATACCTTAATCTTCACTAATTCGTGCTTGTTTTGATTAAAGGATCCTGCTTGTCTTCAAGAGTTGTCCATCAGCTGAAAAGTTGATTCTTTCTTATTAATAGATATTACTGGACAAATGTGACATTTTTCTTTCTTACTTTCATTTTGCTTTTTATCTGTCCTTAAGAAATTATATTCTTATTTTAATCTTTAGCAAATGTATAGGTAAAGATAGTGAGTATTGTATTGCATTTGGATATATGTGTGTGTGTGTGTGTGTGTGTGTGTGTGTGTGTGTGTGTATGTATATATATGTATATATATATTTAGGCGAGGCAACCTTTGGTTGACCTCACAGATTGCAAGGACCTTGTCAGCTTACAGTCTATTTTTTTTTTTATTTTTTATTACCTGGTTAGTACTTGGATGGGAGACCACCCAGTCTTCCTAGGTGGTCTCCCATCCAAGTACTAACCAGGCCCGACCCTGCTTGACTTCTGAGATCAGACGGGATTGGGCTTATTCAGGGTGGCATGGCCACAGACTGAGTATAAATATTTTTTTAAATTCAATCGGCCATTTGATTTTTTTTCTTTTGCTTTCTATTGTAAAGATATTTATCACTCTTCTCTTGAATTTTAAGAGTCTTTTATCAGAAAAGCTATTAACCTTTGATCTGTACTATATGTTGCAAGCTTTTTATTCAGGTTGTTTGCCTTTGATTTTGTTTATAGTTTTAAGTATATGAATTTTTAAAAATATACACGCTTGAATCTATAGACCTTTTCCTTCTGCCTTATAAATATATCTTAACAGTTTGCAAACCCAGCTATTACTGAAGTGTAAGGAAGGCTGTGCAGTTGTGAGCATTCCCAGAAAGGTACTTCTTCTTTCTTGATGTCTTCTCTTTTTGATGGAACTGTTATTCTAGGAATTCAAATTGGGAATTATCCTATCTTTATGGCTTAGCTTCACCAGGTAGCTAAACATGGAACCAGCAAAGAAACACACACCTCCGGAAACATCTCCCCAAACTGCCTTTTTCCCTCTACTACCAAAGATAGCTCATGATTCTAGATTTGTAAATCCAGCATTGTTATGAAGCCCCTCACTGTACTAAATACAATCTTGCCACAGGAACGTGCCTCCCTAGAGCTGTTGTTACCAACAAAGGCTTCTAGGAAGTTGCACATTAGCGTCCCTAAGTCCTTTTGTCATTACTGCCCTAGAAATTCCGCTGACCCAAAAGGACTTCGCATGGACCTTCTCTAATGGCTTCATAGTCCGCCTCCATATTTGGCCCTGAAGTTTTGAAATTGGCAACTCCATGACCCAAGAGATTGCAGAGCTGAACATGAGCACAAGGGTTAAGGAAAACTTCACGGAGAGAGAATGAACAGCATCAACGTCTTATCACAGTGACCATTACCTCAAGTAGAGTACTCTAGACTGGATGATGAATCTAAACAAGTATTTTAAGGCTTTCAAAGCAGCAAAAAGCAATTCGGTCTTGCTGGAGTCATCTGCATTAGCCACGTAAAAGTTCAGTACCTTGGAGAGTTTCCTTAAAAGAGTGAGAAAGACAAGATTGTCAATGGGACAAAGTGGTACCCAGAGGTTTGGGGTTTGCTATACAGGAAGGGAACTTGGCATACTGGGGAAGTAGAAGTCACAACGACTATTATCTCTTCTAGACTATATCCTGAACAAGAAAATCAACCCCTTTGCAATTTAGTTTCCTCACTGCAGTCTAGATTTGGAGCTTCCCTTCTGCCTAGAAATAGCAGATGGTTTCTTTACCTTTGTAGGATTTTAAAACGGGATGAAGCAATGAAACAGTTAAAGAGATTCAAATACTGGAAATATTTTAATCTCTGGGGTGTTATACAGACATCTTTAGGTGTTTCTTGTAAAGGACAGATTGCCCATCTGAGACACACTGCCTTAAAAGAAATCTAATTCTCTCTGATTTGCCTAAACCCTTTGGCATCCATAAATATGAAGCCAGATGGAAAACTGCTGAGTATGGGAAGAGGAGCTGAGTCTGACGAGAACACCCATGGTTCCCAGCTCCCAAAAGATAGCCCTGTTCTGAGACTGCAGGTCGCCCTTTCAGACTTTCCAGTCTTCGGACTAGGCAATGCCTTAATCTTCTGCTAACTCGCGCTTTTGAGGGCACTGATATTTTTGACTTTCCTGCTGGGAATCTCTGAGTTTTCTAAGAAAAACCCACAGGAAACACGTTGAAACGACCAAGCCAGATTACTACCACCCAGAGTGTCGCACCCGGCTCTGCATGATGAAGACCCAGTGCCAGGATTTCCTCACTTGTGGCCACTGAGGGTTTGGAAAGTGAGGCTGCGGGGCGGAAGGAACCCTATCACTGGAGTATCCACCGCTTCCCTAGATGCGGTGGGCGTGATATCCATTGTGTTAGGGGTGATTATGCTACAGGACACTTCTTTCACGTCACTTAGGTTTTATTACATTTCTGGACCTTCGTGCAAATAAAACCGAGAACTCTCTTGTTTAATTTGGAAAGGGACACAAGGGATCGATAATCTGAGCTAACGTTCGAGTCAGCGGCCACTCTGCTAGACCTGCCGGCAGCAATCGGCTTGATCTGGCTTAAGCTACTGTCAAAAAGGTCTTTGCCAATATCAACTACACTCCTGTCATTATTTATCACATTGTTCTGCACAATAACTGGAATGCAAGAGGGTGGGGTCATAAGCCGCATACAATGCCATGACAGAGGAGCACTCCAGGGCGAAGTAGGGAGTGAAAACATTGCTTTTCTTAGTCAGGGTTCACTATGGAAAAGAGAGACCATTCCCTCTTAAGCGAAAGAAAGAAAATTAAACCTTCTCATATCCAATAAATGATAAATTCTACACAGCACTTGTGACGTAGGGCTGAGGGCATGACCTGCTATTCTATCGGATATGGTTTTGCTTAATCTACGTTTGATTCTCTTGGGGCCTCATGCTAATCTCACTGACACCCAATTCCAAAGATCTTGAGTATGGTCGCCTGTCCTGGCTTCTGCTCCTAAGGCTTTAACTCCTCACCTATATGTTCTGGATTCTTAAAGAAGTAGAGCCTTATCTCTTCCATCATTTCCTAGAAGGCGAGGCCTGAGCCTGATCCCCTTTCCAGGGTTGGAATAGCTACATGGCTGCCTCCTTCTACCAGGAAGTGTAGAACAAGGTTCCATTTTTAGGGGCATGTTTGCTCAGTCTATGACCCATTCGTTTCTCAGCAATCCAGCCACAAAAGTGGAATCCAATAACCTAACAACGGGTAGCCCCCTTGAATCATACTTACACATATGCCAAAGTGGCACTGAAGTGCTTGTAAATGTAGGTTTCCAGGACAGGATTAAAATGCTGGAACTTGATGTCTCCTATCAGTGAAATAATAAATACCTGCCAAAGGTGAAACACATAAATAACAGCACTGTACAAGCCCTAGGCATTTTGTCAACACACTGGATTTTAACATCTGGGTACTGTCTTTTCTTTCTTGATCATTTTTGTAGCTTTCTCACTTTATTATTCCAGAGCTGAAGTTAAGTGTTTTAAGTGAACATGAATAGAAAGACTATTATGTGTCTGGCATTGTGCTAGATGCTGTGAAAAAACCTATGCCAGCCAGCATCCCTGGCCTCAGGGAGCTATGTCTCCAAGAGAGTCCAGTGCACAGGTAATGTAAGTCAGGGAACGTGGTGGGGCAGGAGGGAGGAGGATACAGGCAGGGGTTACCTGTGTGAAGAATAAACTCTAACCCACGTATGCAGCTAATGAAACATTCCATGCCAATTTTCTCCTGAATGCAGTGTGGGAGCCCCCAGTAACTGAATTCACCAGACTTTTGCCTCCCAATTTCCCCTGTGTATCACTACCAGGTGCAAAATCTACAAAAATACCACTTTGCACCTATTCATGATGGAAGAGTACAAAAGAAGGGCCACCTGGTACTTTCACATATGCACACTGCCAGTTGCTCTGCCCCACAGAAATCTGTCTCCAGACCTCGTCCCCCAGAGCTCAGAACCACTGTCTCTCTTTCCCATGAACCTGACCAGGCGTGACCTCAGTTGGAGGGATTCCTTCTCTTTAGCTTCAACATCCTGACTCTTGCTTGAATTTACCAGTTTCTCCGAGCTGGCGAATGACCTAAAGCTGCAATGTATCTTCCTCCTTTGTGGCAACATTTAGGTAAAATTCTGCGCTGAACTTAAACCCCAACAATGAGAAAACAATGCTTGACTTGGATGTGTCAGCATCTTCCACTTTACCATTATTTCTGGCCTTCCCAGATCTCCTCTCCTTGTCTAGATTTCAGTTCTTAGAACGGGTTGTATAACGTTTAAGTACTTTGTATGGCAAACTTAATTGTCTGCAAGGTTGCGTATTGCACATAAGGAGACTAAGACTCATTTCTGACTTTATAAAGTCAGTCTCCCTTGTGTCAACACAAAAGTACACACATATACAACAAGCTGCAAGCATCTTCATTAATGGTTTCTCCTGTTTTACAACTAACCAATTTTAAAGTAAGTTAAAGTGACTCCTTTTTTGCAATGTAATATAACCTCGTTTTCCTTAATGACAAAGAGAAAGCACATCAAACTTGAAATCTAACAAAATGGAAAAGAAAAGCTTGAAATATAAAGCAAATGTTTCTAATTTTACTTCCAGAAATTTAGCCTTAAGAAATAGTCAAGAGAGATGTATACAAATATTTATGCAGGAGGTTATTCATCACAATTATTTATAATAATGAAATACCGAAAACTATAGTTGTGACAATAAACACTAGTTGACACATTGAACTGCTTACCAGTGCATCAAACACCAAGAAGTCATATGTTTCATTGTCTGACATTTCCATCATTATGTTAAAAAGTGCATCTAGCGTATCTTGTAAAAACTGAAAGAATAAAAATGGAGGGGTTATTTGAGGCTTTCAGTTCAGCTTCATACTGAAGAAATTCGGGCATAATTAGGTTTTGATAGAACAAGTTTACAAACAGCATTTTCTTAAGTAGTGCACACTTGCTTCCCAATGTAGATAACAAATTTTATATCTACGATGATAGGTTTAATTTAAAACGTTGAAGTAATAATACGGTGGCCATATTTCTAAGTATGAATATAAACATACCTTAACAATCTCTCCTCCATCCACCTCCATTAACTTCTTTAAGTTGTGTTTGATGTTCTGGGAGTTTGAACGCCAGTTTAACAAACCTAACAGGTCAACTAGGAGAAACCACAAACCACAAACATTAGACACTGATTAGAAAAAGCAACTCAGAACTCTAGAAAAGATGATTGTTCTTAATGGTGGCCGAAACCTTACGTATTCTTTTAATTTACTGTGTCCTATCTAAATCAGAGAAAACTCTGTGATCTCTTTTCACTTTTCAAACAGGAAAAAAAAGTCACTAATGTTCAAGAACATAAAACAATACCTGAATAGAACTCACATTTCTCAAATAATGACATATAGTCGAAACCTAAAAACACTCTTAAGCAATCTTCCTACATTTAATTTGCTGCTTTGCTTAATTCGTCCCTGTCACTATGTGTGTCTCAGTGGGCTTAAAGGGAAAAGGGAACTTATATACATGCATTAATTCATTTAAACATTACATCCATACTATGGAGATTTTATTTTTTCCATTTTGGAGATGAAGAAACTGAGCCTTCATGAAATTAAATTCCTTTCCTTAGGTCACACAACTGCCAGGGAGTGGTAGGAATGGACTCTAATTATAGATTTACCTGTTTCCAAACAATCGTATCCTTGCTACTCTATTATACTGCCTTTCCAGAGTTCTTCAAAGAAATAAACAGGAAAGCAAATCAGATGAGTTGCTATTTCAAAGAGAGGCATGGTTCTTAGGTTAAGTCTAGGACAAAAATCTTGAGATGTTTTTGGATTTAAAATGCAGAATTTAAAATTTTTAAGTCACTTATAGCTTTAATAAATGCTAAGCTACTAAACTGTCACAGGCACTTTATTGCAGGCATCTGGACTGTTACTACTGTATCATTTCGTTTAGTATATCAAGTTACTATTACTATTTAGAGCTTTCTCTAGCAAAAGCAGCAATACATATTTTTTAATCAATGGACTTGTATAAATATATGTAAGTAGCTGAAAACACACTATTCTTTAGAACAGTCAATTTGCTCCACAGGTGTTTTGTTTCATTGGCTTGCATATTATTTAGTCCCTGAGAAATCTCCAAAACCCAGGGCCTAGAGGCTCCCACTGTCAACAGAATAAAGCCCTAATACCCCTTTTAGAAGGCAGTAAGGCCCACTTCTGGCCCTCCTGCCAGCCCTGTCTGCAGCAGTCAGACAGATCAACTCATTAACCTCTACACCACGGCGTGCTCTGAAATAGCTCCATGTCTTTGCATATATTCTTCCTTTGTCTGAAATGTCCAGAAATACCATAATAGTATGTATTTGGTAAGTTCCTACTTATATTTCAAGACCCATCTCAAACTTTTTTTTTACCTCTGGGAAGACTTACCCAATCATTCTCTGCTATCTGCACTGCTTCCACATATACAGAGACTTACACATGCATATACATTTACATACACATATACATATACAAATAACAAAAACACACTGGGAATCTCTTTGGTTTCCTATAGATTTGAGCCATGTGAGAGGACAGGAACCACACCGCATTCATTCTAATACCCCATTATACTGCTAGGCATCTAGTAGGTGATCAACACCTGTTTGATGAAAGAATGAATGAATGGATGGAAGGAAGGAGAACTGGTAGCCCTCAGGAAACTGGTCATGTGCTAAATACAATTCTTTAATTATTCGTTCATTCAGCACTTAATAATAGGCGTTATGCTAGGCCTATCCACTAGGGACGGTCCACTTCCATCTTCCCATCTCCTACTTCTGCCACAAGCTAGTCAATGGTACTGCTCCATTCATCATTTCACTTTACTCATTTCTGCCTGAGGAGACGAATTTAGATACTTCAGCAGAGTGAAAGGTCACCCAGCAGCTTTACGCATCTAAAAAGAACCCGTCAATCTGCCCAGAGGTTTACTCCCTAAAGAGGTTTGCATGCCACATCACTGCTCATATTAGGAACACATTTGGCATCTGGTGAATCCAAGTCTTAGGGCCAGAAAAGTGGTGGCACAGTGTCATGGAAACAGCCCTAGACTTACTGTGTTTCTGAGATCCATAGAGGTTGGTGCTTATAGCTCTAGTAAACTTTCATTGCTGCACAGTTTCAATCGCATTGTATGAATGTACCAAAACTGTTTATCCGTTCTACTGTAGATAAACATTTCCAGTTTTTGCTATCGCAAACAGTTCTGCTATGAACATTCTCATCTG
>NW_011888834.1:5726155-5740413 GCF_000151845.1 Pteropus vampyrus | reverse complement strand
AGTCAATGGTACTGCTCCATTCATCATTTCACTTTACTCATTTCTGCCTGAGGAGACGAATTTAGATACTTCAGCAGAGTGAAAGGTCACCCAGCAGCTTTACGCATCTAAAAAGAACCCGTCAATCTGCCCAGAGGTTTACTCCCTAAAGAGGTTTGCATGCCACATCACTGCTCATATTAGGAACACATTTGGCATCTGGTGAATCCAAGTCTTAGGGCCAGAAAAGTGGTGGCACAGTGTCATGGAAACAGCCCTAGACTTACTGTGTTTCTGAGATCCATAGAGGTTGGTGCTTATAGCTCTAGCAAACTTTCATTGCTGCACAGTTTCAATCGCATTGTATGAATGTACCAAAACTGTTTATCCGTTCTACTGTAGATAAACATTTCCAGTTTTTGCTATCGCAAACAATTCTGCTATGAACATTCTCATCTGTCTTCTGGTACCTAGGAGCATTAAACTAAACTGAAACCTCTGGATCATCAGGAATGATCGATCATCTTCACTCATAGTAGATATTATCCAAACGTTATCCAAAGTTGTCTCAGTTTATATCCCCATCAGAAGTATGTAAGAATTTAGGATTCTCTGAATGACAATCCCCAAATTTAGAGTAGTAAATGCCTCTGGGAGAGGATTAGGCACCATAACATTTAAAAAAGGAAAGAAAGACAAAGAAAACCACAAGCTTTGGAGCTATATCTATTCTCAGACCCAAGACCACCACTCATGAGCTTAGCAAAATATTTTAGCACTTTAACTCAGTTCTTTGGTCAGTAGGCTGAGGTTAATACTGGCAGTGCTGGCATCTTCATGTGCTGAGTGCTGGATGACTGAGAACGACCTGGCACAGGGCCCCACACCTGCAGGAACTTGACCTCCCCTCTCCCTTTCCTGGAACGACAAATCTATCCTCACCCTCCATAAGAGCCCAGCAACAAATGATCCCATATAAATTGGTCTGTTCCACTTTTGGGAAAATTAATAAAATAAATACAGAGTCTGGAAACTCTGTCTGTAACTAGTGCCAGTGGCTTTTAACCTTTTAAGTCTGAATAGTCTTCCTAAGGCTAAAAAGAAATGCTTCGGGGCACAGCCTCTGTGTGAAAGGAGAATGACTAAACTATCAATCGGAAAACGCCCTCAGGGGTTGATGGTTTATTAATATTCATTGGCTTCTTTTTTCTCAGAATAAATTACACTGGTTCCTTATCATTTCCATCAAATTAGAAGAAAGCAAACACATCAACAACCCACAGTTATTATCTGTCCCTGTGAATACTGTTTTCTCTGATGCTTGTGACGTCCTTCTGTTGCCATCTTCCCCACATCTGTCCCCTCTTCCTACCTCTATCCACTATGACAGCAGATCCCTCCTCTCAGCTTTAGATAAGTTTGCCTCCTTAAACCTTCTATGGGAGACGATATTATTTACAACTTTTTTTTTTTTTTTGGTATGTTAAGTATTTTTGAGCTCGAAACACTAGGAATGAGATGACAACAAAGAAAAAGAGTACAGTTCCACCCGATGGAACTTTTCGTGATGAAAGGAATGTTTCATATCTGTGCTGCTCAACATAGAAGTCATCAGCCGTGTCAAACTACAGAACACTTGAAATGAGGCTAGTGAGACTAAGGAGTTGAATTCATACATTTCGCAAGCTACATGGGGCTAGTGGCTGTCATAGCAGGACTGCAGCACAGGTTCAGAATATTTAGATCGGTGATGTAAATATCAGCACATCAAGTATTTAAGTTGAGAACTGTTACCTGTCAATCAGCTTCCTAATTTTTTGACTTGGAGATGATAAATAATATAATGATATCATATCAGGAATATAGAAATATAGAACAGAAAGTTGCTTTGTATTAAAAGTTGATTTTCAAGCTTTTAATCCTTGTTCTCGTTGAACTCTAGGCTCTGGGAAGAGTAACCTACTAGATGTTTGATAAATGCCGTCCCTCTTAAATATCTCTTGATAAATTTCAAAAGTACATTAATGATTTATATCATCTACTACCATACTTAAAAATAACATTTTGACATTGCATAGTTAGAAATTTAGAAAATGCCAAAAATAAAGAAAATTAGAACTATCCAAACTTTTGAAGTTTTTTTTTTTGTCTTTTTCTGTGTATATATAATGATGATGAGAGTAATAACAACAGTTAATACTCACATAGCGTTTACAATGGGCTAGGCACTGATGCTTTGCTTTTACTTATTTTACTGCATTCTCTGAAATACATACTATTATTACTTCCATTTTAAAGATGAGGAAACCCAGTCACAGAGAGATCAAGTGACTTGCCTTAGATGATAGAGCTAGTAAGTGGCAGAGCTGGGATTTGAACCCAGGCAACGGGCTCCAATTTGTCCTCATATATTTAAACAAAACTGGGATTATACAATAGTATTAAAAATTTTGCACGTCTTGGATTATGTTTTGAAATATATTTGGCAGGTGCATATATTTCATCATTTAATTATACTATATAATTTAAACTAACCCAAAGCGTTGGACATTTAGATTTTTTCCATCCCCCTCTTAGGAATAACAGTGAAACATTCTTATATATTAATCTTTGTGTACATCTCTCATTGTTTGCTTGGGTTCAGTTTCTAGGGATCAAATTACTGGATTAAGTGTCTGAATATATTTTAAGTCTTTGATATAGTATCTAAATCATCTTCCATAAACATTGTACCATTTTACCTCATATCAGCACTTTATTATATTTACTTATTCCCTAACAAGGGTTATGTCACTGATACGAGTTCGTCATGTCTTTTCTGAAGCTCAGAGTGTTATCTGGTTTAAAGTTTTGTTCTTATTTTATTATTCATAGATTTTTTTTTTTGAGCAGTTTGAGGTTCACAGAAAAATTAAACGGAAAGTACAGAAAGTTTCCATATAGCCCTTCACTGCTCCCCAGCTCCCCGTTAACATTTTACATTAGTGTGGTGCATCTGTTACAACTAATACAGTTTATTAACTAAGTCCATGGTTTATGTTAGGGTTCACTCTGTGTAGTTCACTCTGTGTGGTGCATTTTGCGGTTCTGACAAATGCATTATGACATGTATCCATGTATCCATTACAGTATCATACAGTACAGTTTTACTGCTCTAAAAATCCCCTGTGCTCTGCCTATTCATTCCTCCCTCTCTCCCCAGCAGTCCTTTGCAACTTCAGATCTTTATACTGTCTCCAGTTTTGGCTTTTTCTGGCTTAAGTTCTGGTGAATGTGCTTTTACTTTCCCATATGTCTCAACCCTGAACTTCACTCTGTTGAGTCCAGCTACTTGTCCAAGTTGAAGTACTATCCATATTCTCTAGCCCAGCATGATTCATCAAAACAAGCAATACTGACCCTTCTAAAGATAACCAACATCTGATCTTTGAGTGTGTCCGATATCTAAACTGTTTTGTCTATCTTAGCACTTCTCTAAGGCAAAGCCCCTGCCAGGTACCTCACCCAAATCCTCCAAGAGGCCAAACGGATTAATCTGCTATAACACAGGGGCTATAGAATTTCTAGGACAAGCCCCCTGGCTCACTATATTCGTGACACACATAACATAGGTTAAATGAATGAGAAGCTGTTATGGGCTATCGAATGCCATGATATACACCAGAGAAGTTAAAATTGGTAATCCGAGATTTCAAGTAGGGACAAAATGATGCCCTTTTGAACCACGCAGCGGATTTAATGAAAAATCCCTGACTGCTTGGGAAAAAAAGGGACAGAGGAGACTATATGGGGGACAGATGGAACCCCACAGGACACTGTCCCTGCTCTTCGCCATACCTGTTTGAGCAGGAGATTGACTATATTTCTCAGTGTCCTCCTCCTTATTACCAACATTTCATGTTATATATATTACACAGGACACATTATTAGAGTTCTTTGCTGCCTTGAAGGACAGGAACATAAGGCTTTCTAATTTTACAGGCCCTATTAATGAATACATTTACAGGTTTTACAATATTAAAAAAACCCAAATGCTTTTCATCTGTTTGAAAGATGGACAACAAAACCTCAGAAGGAGCTTTAACCATTTGGTCAGTAGCACCCAGAACATCATGTGAAGGGCAAATAGCAGAATCCAAAGTGCCCCGGATCCCACCTCAGAAGATGTGGTCCCATATGGTCCAGCCCCCTGAGACTAACAAAGGGGCCCAGCAGGACCAAGCAGAAAACTCATTCTGGTGTCACTGCGGTCACCACACCCACCGTTCTGAGTGAGCTTTGTAGAGCAAATGAGGGTGGCAATCTGAAAGCTATCTTTTGTGCTATCCTTGGCGGGGGTAAAGTTGGCCAGGGTTTTGGATGCTTGCAGTTCTTTTTCTTCCATCTCTACCTTGGTTCCAGGCATGGTCAGGTAGAACTTAGCATCTTCCATTTTCTTGTTGTCACCCTGAAAAGAAAGCATGTTAGAGACACCAAATGACAGGCAAAACCTCTTACATGCAAACAACAACAGTATCGATCATGAACACAGAGTATCTGCAGCATGAGAAACGAGGTTTTATGAAATTATACCTAGACCCCTCCAACTGAGACAGCGTGATCCCTTCCAAGGGTTGGAGTCCACAGATAATTTCGACGGTGAATGAAAATGAAGTTGTGAACTACACTCAGAAAATCCTAGGTCTCAACTATAAATAAATATTAAAGAATAAGGTTGGATTTCATTCACAGTTATAGATGATTGGGTTGACTGGGTTCATTGGGAAGAAACAGCTTGCCATGCCTTCCAAAACTATTTATGAACTAACAGCTATTAAGGAAAATACGGGTCAGGTAGATGCATCTCAAAAAAGCTACCAACTCTGTGATATTGTTGGATAAATGAGATCTTCCAGCATCTACTCTCTACTCTCAAATCTGAGTAGAAGTGATAGCTCTGTAGTACTTAGAGGGAAGAATGAGGACAAAACTGTCAGGGAAGGAAACGAGGCCTGATAGCAGAGAAATGGTACCAGGCTCACGCTGATATGAAAACCACATCCTACCACACCCACCACACTCAAACCCAACAGTGCAACTGTCTGCGCTCCATGAGGTATGAGCAAAAGGCCAGAGGGCGGCCCTTGACTATTCACTGCCACAGAACGCCATTTGCAGAAGAGGGAGACTAAATAATCATGCACTCACTCTTTCCAGAAAGGGAGTGAGAGACCATGCAGCTGCTGGGACATAGCCCTCTGGGTTTCTAGACTTTAAGGGGCAAACACGCATAGCTCTAGAGAAGTTTTTGATGTTCATACAAATAAATCTGAAAGGAACCTTAAGAACCAATTTCAGAGGATATAAATATTTCCTCAGCAATTTTCTGAGCCTCATTCTGTTAGCACCACCTTATAAACCACCAGATCATGCCTCCCATCCTGCAGGGTGGTGCCATCTGGGTTCATCAGCTTCACGAAGGACACCCCAAATGCTCGCTCCGATTTATCTCTGGCTGAAAAGACAAATATGTGTCTGAGCAGTGCAGAAAGATATCAAGAAGTGATGGCTATGATGGCTGATTTCACATTTTGCTCTGGGGGATGATGTTCAATCATGCTATAACCAGCACAATTCAGCAAGCTACACGATAAATCATACATACTGTGCACGTCACAGGCTTCTTAAAGAGAATATTTCCCAAACTGAAACCTTCCGGCACTTCCAAGTATGCTCCCCTCCCTACATTTGCAAATGAATGAGACCAGCAATGTGGGTGATATGACTCAACCCTCATGTCAACTCCACATAGTGAATACCTCTGGAACCCGTGCATTTTCTCTCCATCTCTCTGTTCACACCCAAGTTCGGGCCACCCTCACCTCTTCCCTGTCTTTCTACACGATCTTCCTGACCAGTCTGTCTCCAGTTCTTATCCACCCATCACTTTCTCTACACTACAGTCAGAGATTTGCAAAATCGAATCTAATCAGGTCAACCACCTTGCTCCAGAACACTCTCATGAGGTCTCCACTCTCTTTCTCCTTCCAAGATATGAGCTCAGGTGCCAGGAGAAGTGGGTATGTGTGCTCTGTGGCATTTGGGGTGGAGGATTTAGCCTCTCAAGGAAGCAGAGTACCTCCCTCCTGACATTTAGGTGCTGGCCTCTGGGCTTACTGTGTCCCCTACTTGGATGTCGATGGTGGGGATAACTCATGGCCTGTTCTCACCACAGGCAAAAGGTCTGCTGTGACTGATGTGTCCCCAGATTGGCTGAGCAGTAACCCACTGTATAATTATACTACGATTTGTCCATTCTCCTTTAGATGACCATCTGGGCTACGTCTAATATGAGGGTATTATGAATAAAGCTGTTGTAAACATATACCAAACCTCCACCACCACCCACAAAGCACCTATTAATGGCTCTTCCATAACATGGCTCAAAAGGACCTTCATCTTCCATGATCTGGCTCCAGCTCACCTGGAACCAGATTGTCAATCCAGGCTCTATCACCGACTAACACTGTAAACTTGGCCAAGTATCTAACCTCTCCGTGCCTCAGTTTACATATAAATGTGGATAAAAGTAGTGTGTACTTTATCAGATTATTGTGAACATAAACAAGATAGTGTATAAACAGAGCTTCACTTAGTGTGTGCTACAGACTAATAAGGCTTGATAAATGCTAGCTTAGTATTATGTAGAATTATTAGTATTATGAAATTGCCAATATTTGACTATTTATTTGCTGATATATGAGTATTTGATATTGACCTACAAAATGGCAATTCACATGGTTCAACCTAATATTATGATTGCTCGCCTGCTCCCACTTCAGACTTATTGAACTTACTCTGCTTTTCAAACACATTTCTCCACCGTCACCCTTCACTGGGCTAACTTCTACTCACCTTCAGTCTAGTTAAGATGTAGGAAACCTTATGCATCAGTCTCCAGGCAAGGTTAGGAGCTGTGCTCCATGCTCCCTTACGACACTGCTGCTATAGCCCATATCACGCTGTCCTGAACTTAATCACATGTTTTCTTGCTCATCTTCCTATCTAGACCACAGAGACTCTTCAGAGCAGTAGCCCTGTCCCACTGGCTGTCACATACCCAGGGCCTGGCCTGCAGTCTGGTACGAGATGGGCCCAATACATTCAGTTTGGAATGAAGAATTGCATTTTTATGCAGTGCTGAAGGAGAACAAGACACTGGAGAAATTTTCTGATCAATCTGAAAACAATCAATTTTCTTCTCTGTTCACACTTTGAAGCAGCCATTTTATGAACTGTAATCTAAGACTTGACATAGTTCTTTCATGAGAAAAACAGTAATTTGGGGCAACAAAAGGTTAAACAGTTTCAGCTTAAATAGTTTTCTTGCTGCAGGACTTTGTAGCCTTATGGCAGCACACAGTGTGACTGTCTAAGAGAGAGAGAAAATACACAGCACTTCTCAACCCTATTCGACTGTGAAATTCTTTTTTGTCACAGAGCATCTATTAGTATCTCACAAAACTTCAGTATTCACAGAACACATCTGGGTTAAATTCTGATACAGAATAATAACATAGATCTTGAAAGGCCAGAAAAATTCACTTTTTCTGATTCCCTTAGCACCAAGGAATTCTGAAATAAAGATGCCAAGTATCTAGTTTCCAAGTATCTAGTTCTCCAGACCCCCAAAAGCACTATCAAGCAAGAGTAAATATGTTTTTTATGGAAATTTTGTGACTCTCCTAATACTTACATTCCTGAGACGATCGGTGTCGAAAGGTAAACCTTATATGGCAGCGAGTAACCTCTTCTATAGCAATGGATACCTGCAGAATAAGAATAAATTAATAAATTAATAGTATATTAATAAATTAATAAATTAATAGTATATTAATATTTTGCACTCATAGTCATTTTACAGAATTAGGCTCATTGTTAGCATTTTCTCACAGCACTAAATCCTATAGAGTGAGATCTGGCGGAAGGTTTCATTCAAATGCGGTTTAGCTTTTTTCAAGCTAAAGATCTCAGGAGAAGATTGTCTTTGCTGTTTATCATAGATGCTGAGAATGGAGATATTACAAGTTTCTAGTATTTTCTCAAGTATGAAACAAGAAATACTTCAGAGGCAAACAGTCATCACTTTGAGGTCTATATAGGACCTTTCAGACTGCAAGGTATATATATATATATTCTGTGGTAATAATTCGGGTCTGAAACAGAAGGAAAAGGTATATACTGGGGACAATGAAGCTTTTTGCTGTTTATATAAAGAGGGGCGACAACGGCATGAGGCAATGAAAAGAGCAGAGAATTTGTGGCCGACAGTTAAATAAATCCTGGCATGATTATATAATGGAATACTATGCAAGTATCAGTACATTTCTGAAGAACTTTTAATGCTTCAAGATAAGTATTTTTTAAAAGCACAATATAAATTTGTGTAAACAGCATAATTTAAAACATATGAAGTACATAAAGCTGAGGGAAAGTTACTTCTGAATTGAGGTATCAATGCAAATTCTTATTTTCTGAATTTTATATGGAGAGCTCATAAGACTTTGACAATCAGAAAGAGCTGATGGAGCCTGGGATTCATAAAAGTTGGCTCTAATTAGGCTCTGACACTAATCACTACAGGACCTTGGAAGTCACTTAACTTCTTTGATCCTCAAGCACCCAATCAGAAAGGGCATTACAACACTGAGTGGTTTCGTTGCAGGGCAATGGAGGGGCTCACATAAGATGACTGATCGGAAAAGCACTTTGGAATGCGTAAGACACATATTTAAATTAAAAAGAGGCCCAGAAAACTTGGTTAGAGACCAAGAAGGAAAAGATGTTAGGCAACTGCTTGTAGCGTGTGAGAACATTTCCACTTGGTTGTGGACCATCTTGGCAGCCTATTCACATCATTACAACCACAAGCCTCTCTATTCAAATTTCCACATATTTATGAATGAGAATGTTATTTAAGAATTCTGAGTTTCTTCCAGATAAACATGCTTATACAGAATTATAATCATCAATCCATTTCTTATTGGCCACCATAGGCAACCTATCTAAAACTTCAGGATAAAGTAGGAACGAGTTGTGGGCAAAAAAGAAGAAAGGAATCTAAATGAGGTTTAATGTATGACAGAGTATTCTCACCTTGACAGTCTCATACCAACAGGGCTGCTTGACTTGGTAATAGACTACTGACTTGTACTCTGAAATGCCTTCATATCCAGCGCCAGGGTGAATTGCTTTCTTCGGATGGAAAGAAAAAATTAGGAGTGGATAATATTATCTAGAATAAGAGTTCCCCACACACCTCGCAAGAGCCCTCTGCCCTCCACACAGCCAACACATGCCTGACACTGCCATCCACAAGCTGAATATATTTGGCGGGTGACTTATTTGAGGGTCTAAGTGTGGAAGTCGCTAAGAGACCCACCCAGCATCCTCCTAACACTCCTCTTTGCTGCAACTTTTATTCTCTCTTCCTTCCCCTGCCACGCGTTCTCCTTTCTTTCCTCTCTTTAGAGGCCTGGTGGGAGTGGCCGGGGGCGGGGGGGGGGGGGGGGGGCGGGCTACAGCGCATATGCAGATGTGCTGCTGTGTGAGGTCCTGTCTACTCTGCTTTAAGCACCTAGGGTACAGCATGTTCACTAAAACTTAGAGCTATGTCTCCTCCCAGCAACGAATCACTGAGTGCAGAATCAGGTCTCAATGTGGGCACTTCCAAGCTAGTTAGCAAAGCTGTGAAATGACTGACCAGATGTGTACTTAAACTCCTAGTGTAACTCAATAGCATGAATAAACCACTTCCATACCGCGGCCCACAGCATTTTGTTTGTTCATTGAACACAGAAGACGACCTGACTTTGTCGACTGTTTCCTTCGAAGATTATAATATCCATGGGGAAGTGACAGGGCTGTGTACTTATTTGCCATCAAGCACCGATGTGATGAGGCATAATGGTGAGCTGAGTGAACTGAGAGCTTGATTCTTGGATTCCAAAGCGGGTAACTACAGCTCTTACAGATGAGCCAGATGTCAGCCGAGACTATGAAAGTCTCCTGCTATCCTCTCTGATGTCAGAATCAAGACTCACTTCTTCTCTGCATGGACAGAGTGCCGTCAGCATGGGAGGAACTCCAGACTGAAAGGCAGGTTGTGTGGATCCATTCCCAGCTCCATCCCTAACTCTTGTGTTTCCGAGGAAAAGATTTATCCTTTTGGGGCAGCGGTTTCCTGATTACTAAAACGAATGAGTAGAGCCTTCTCTAACCAAGAGCCTTCCAGTTTAACAGCTCTCTAATGGGCGTGTCCCCTTTGGCTCTGCTTATTTAGGTGGAAGAAATGGGTGCCTTTCAATGCCTTCTGGGCACACATGCCACTGCACTCAAGCCCCAGGGGAACTGAACAGGCTTGAAAGTGGCTAAAGATTTTGAAAACGATAAAGAACCTCTGATCAGAAGCATACACATGAAATCATTAGTGGCTTAAGATATTTTTCAGCACAGGAGAGATGTGAAAATAAGAGTCTAAAGGGGTTTATTAGTAAAACTGGTAATTACTAATCACCAATCTAACAGGCTTCATATATTTTCCTTATGAAAAACCAAAAAACCAAATGCACCCTAATGTAGAGAATAATTAACACTAGGCCGAAAGCCCCCCATTACTGTAAAGAAGTGCGAGATGGCAGTGGGGTTTCCGGGTCCCGGTGCATACCTCCATCATGTTGCCCTCCTCATCATACACAGACATGGTCACCTCCACGTTCTTCGGTGTCTTCTTCTTCCCTTTGTCAAACTCTCCATGAATCAGGGTGACATAAATATCATTCCGAACATCTCCTGCAACACGACAATGCATCCTGTGAGTGGTACTGAGAGAAGTCACTTTTACTTTTTAGGATGTAATAAGATAAACATAAGTAAAATATGAACTGCCAGATCTGACTTTATAGTGAACTATTCACACGGCAGTTTTTATATGTATTGTTCCCTTCGGCTGACCTCATTCTATTTTTCCATACATACGAAGATCTTTGAAGTATAGTTTTTTAAAAATGAACTCTTTTTTGACAGTATTCCTGTGTTCTATTTATTAATAACTGCTGTCTAATTGTAAGTACACAATATGCTTTATTAGGTTATAGTGGCAGATTTTTTTTTCAGTCATGCACTGGAGACTGTGACATTTTAACACATCTGATATTAATGAAGGCTAATGTTTACTGACTGCTCACTATGGGCTGTTGTGCAATATTTATTTAATCCATATAACAATCTGATGAGACAGATACTCCTTCTTAAAGACCCACAGAATATTTTACATGTGGTTTTTACCAATATCGGAATAATTTCTGCTCGTCATATATTTAGTTAACCAGCATAAAATTTTAAAAATGAATTAATTAACTAGTAAATGTGTAGCTCCTCCCCGGCTCCCCATAGTAAAGAAAAATTTTAAATGTTATCGTGATACATAAATAAAACCTTGAACGCAGGAAAGGCATACCAAGTTCTTGGATAGAAAGACTCAGTATTGTAAAAATGTCTCCAAAATCTGTACTATATTATACTGCCTCCCATTGTAAAAAAATAAAACCTTATTGCACTACAAAAAAATTGGGGTGCATATTTAGAACACATCATTTTCATCACTTAACTGACTGGAAAAAAATTAAGATAGTGCTCAGAATTAGGGAGAGTGAAGAAAAAAGGAGCTTATTTATATATTACAATTTGAAATCTTAACTGATATACTTTTTGTCAATGGAGAAGTTGAGAGTTTGTGTCAAAAGCCTTAGCTGACACAGCAGCTTCATTGGTAGTGTTTGACCAAAAGTATCAAAAATGTGAGCAATGATAATCCATAGTGATATTCATTGTGACATTACTAATGAAAGTGAAAACTTGGAAATATCCTCAATTTCCAACCATAGGTGGCTGAGATAATATTTATTTATTCATTTAAAAAATTGACTGAGCACCTACTCTGTACCAAGCACTGTGCTAGGTGTTTGGGAGACAATGGTGAGCCAAAATCCAGCCTCTCTCTCATACCGCTTCAGTCTAGTGGGGGAACAGAAGCATTATGAAATAATCACATGATGAAATGCATCGTTACAAATCAAGGAACAGGCCAGGCTCTGTGAAAGTATCACATTAAGTCCCAGCCTTGTCTGGAGGGTGTGGGAATCTTGTCTTTGAGCTGATACTGGAGAGGTGAGAGCAGAGGAAGTGAGAGAAGCATGTGCAAAGGCCCAGAGGTAGCAGCCATAAGATGGAAGTGTTCACAGGTTGGGGAGATGAGGTACAGAGACGAACAAGAGACAAATGTCTCTGAAGCTTACGGGCCAAGTATAGAATGTGTATCTTCATCCTCAGTATAAACAGAAATCTTCAAAATGTTTTTGGCAAGGAAGAACGGGATGGAATCAGGTGGGCTTGCATAAAAGATCACTCACGCTACACTGTGGTAAAGAGGATATGAGGTAAGAAAGAGCAGAAGCGGGAAACCAGTTAGGATGTGATGGCAGTTGTCCCTGGACAAGATGACAGTAGCCACAACTCAGGTAGTGGCAACAGAGATGGAGAGAAGGGGATGCCATCGAGAGGCCTTTCAAAGACAAAACTGGCAGGTCTTATCCACGAGTTTTGTTTGAAGTGTAAAGGAAAGGGGGGGGGTCAAGGGTGACTTTCAGGCTTCTTGTTTGTGCAACTGGATGGATGGGGGGTGCCACTCTCTTAGATAAAACACAACAGAAGAGCCAGGTGTGGATGCACAGAGTTACGAGTTCCAAGTGAGGATTCTGAGTAAGAATTAATCAGTTAAAGAGAGAAGAGTAGATGGCTGGAAAATGAGGGTGCTTCGAGTCAGGGGTGGGAACAGTACCCACTAAAGTCCTAAGGCAGAAATCAGTTGGATCTATGGTAACAGACTTCAGAGGAGGGGTCTCGGGGTGAGAGACAGGAATCTGAAGGCAACTGTCATACAGAGGCCAAGTGACTGGACAAGACCATCTATGGGGAGAATATAGGTGAGAAGCAAAGGAGGCCTGGTATAAGCTGAACTGTGTCCCCTTAAATTCTTACATTGAAGTCCTAACCCTCAGTACTTCAAAATGTGATTGTATTTGGAGATAGGCCCTTTGAAGAGGTAATTAAGGTAAAATGAGGTCATATGTTGGGCCCGAATCCAATATGACTTGTGTCCTTATTAGAAGAGATTAGGACACAGATAACACACAGACCAAGGGGTGCCCATGAGAGGACACAGCAAGAAGGTGGCCATCTATAAGCCAAGGAGGGAAGCCTCAGAAGGAACCAACCCTGCTGACACTTTGATCTTTGATGGTCAGTCTCTGGAACTGTGAGGAAATAAACTGTTGTTGCTTAAGCCACTAGAGTGTGGAATTTTGTTATGGCAGCCCAGGCAGAACTAATACAGGGCTTAAGGACTAAATACCGAGGAACTTTAACCTTTAAAGGTAAGGTAGAAGATGATAAGGTGGCAGAAGAGTTCTAGGAGAGGCCTCAAGAGAATGGAGAAAAAGAGAAGAGTATGAGGTCACCAATGAGGAGGGGGAAATGTGATCAACAGTGTCACATGCTGCCAAAAGACCAGAGATGAGCATTAGGCTAAGAAATATCCTTTGGACTTAGTGACACTGCAACGTTTCGTGCCTCTAGTGACAGCCCTTCTGCAGCAGCTGCAGGGTAGCTGGCAGGTACGAAAACAGAGACAGTAAATAATCACTTCCGAGAATCTAGCTGAGAAGATGAGGGCAGAAAGTAAGAGCGTTTTGGCTAGAGGAGAAAGTGGGGTAGAGGGAAGAGCTTAAGATACATCTGGAGCCTGTGTAAACGAGGAGCTACGAGGTGAGGAACTTTGGTCTAAATCTCTATTTCTCAAACCCGGCCCATTACCAGAATTGCCTGGGGAGCCGTGGTCTTACTTACAAACTGAATCAGAGTTTTTGAAAAAAATCTGGGAATCTATATTTTAATGTTTCCCAAGTAATTCTAATTAGGCGATCCAAGACTAGCATTTGGGAACCACCAGCCTGGATGATTTTTAAAGCCTGTTATAGCTCTGGCAGTCTATGAACCAATCCTATTGCTATAAAGAATCTTTCTGGACAGATTTCAAAGACAAATTCATTTTGTCCAGAAAATAAACTTCTCTACTTCATTTTTTTTTTCAGATTTCTGTCTTGCTGTAGCAATAAAACTGCTTTCAGTTATAGCAATATTACGAATACTTATTTTTTAAACAAGACGACAAAACATTTTCC
>NW_011888834.1:5721510-5725380 GCF_000151845.1 Pteropus vampyrus | reverse complement strand
GGGCTTGCACATTGGGTAGGTTTTTAAGGTACGGCAACCTTGTTTGTGTCTCCCACTGTCTTGATACCACTGAATGCAGCTAACTAAATGAATCTATGGATCCACATTGTTTCAATTGTCTTGTTAGAAGTAACTGCTTCACAGAAGGAAGAAGCAGAACAGGTGAATCAAGCAGAGTGTTTACCTGGGAGTATTATTTCAGGAAAGCCCATTTTTCGGGCAATGGCTGTTGATCTATCCACCAAGTGTGAAAAATTCTTCTGAACCTGCGTGAGGTCACCTGGCAATAGCTTCAAGGATACCCAAAGTCCTTCAAAAAAAAAAAAAAAGATAAACTTTTAGTTCTCTGTATGACCATATAATACACACACGCACAAATACTGAGAATATGTGTTGTATCGATATACAGATACTGTATTATAAAGATGAAAGTTCTTCCCCAATTAACTTATAATTTTAATGACACTCCTATTAAAATCACAACAGGACTTTGAGAATTTGACAGAGATGTGAACAGATGTTTACTTTGAGTGGAAAAAAGTAAAGATAGCTCCCAGCAGACACCAAAATGCTGTAAAACTATAGTAATGTGTGCTATTAGTGGTAGAAGATATATAAATCAATAGAAACAATGAGGTTAAGTACAGTGATATATGATAATTTAATGTATAGCAAAAGAATAACAGATCATAAAAAAAATCATAAATGTGCTGGAGTAATTTCTTATTACTTAGAACAGAATCGATCTAATTTCTCACCTCACATTTTCATTAAAATAAATTCCTAATATTAAAAAAGTAAGTAAAAAAGAAAATTACAAGAAAAAATGCATAGTTATTAAATCTCTAAGAATGAACCATTTTTCTCAGAGAAACAAATGAAATCATAAAAGGAAAAGAATTATATGTGTACTAAGTGAAAGTATTGATATTCATATAAAAGTAAAAGGCATACTACAAAATGATGAAATATTTTAAAAATTATAAATTTATACTCATTAGAAGAAAAACATTAAGGTCCTCACAAATAAATAGGACATGAATAGACAATCCACAAGGGAGTACAAGAAATTTATAAATATTTGGCAAACCAAAAATTGAAAAATGCGTCCTGCATAAGATAGGTTATGTTCATTTACAAAGTGCTTATAGAAACTAAGAAGGAAAACTTTAGAAAATTCATAAATACATATGAAGACTATATAATTCACCACTGAGTTTTTTTAAATACAACACAACTATGGAAGTCAATTTTTTAACTTTTAAACAGGTAAAGGTTTCGAAATATCAATTGCAAAGTGGGCAAGATGGTAATTAGTACCCATGGGTAGAAATCTATGGAAAGCAATCTGGCAATATGTCCATTTCGAGGTATAAGCTTCCTCTCGTGATTTGACCCAGAAATCCTACTTCTAGGAAATTTTGTAGGAAGGTTGCCTTAAATATGGAAAAAGCTGCATGTTTAAAGATGGTTCTAGCAGAGTTGTTTCAGTTTATAATGGTGAAAAATTAGAGAACACTAAGTGTTTACATAGGGGATTTCATTTTCTTAAATCTAAGCAATAGACTATTATGCAGCCACAAAAAGTATCTATGAAGAACATAAAGACATTTGAAAAGTGCTTGTTTTATTAAGCAGCAAGAGAAGAAATAATATTTTTTTCAGTTCTGTTAAAAATAATTACACATACAAAGCAATCTATTTAGTGTAAGGGTTTTCCACTCTAACAAATTACATCCTAAGGTTAGAAGTTCCAAAACAGAAAGATATTTAGTTATTTGTTTTGATTCTTGAATGATTCTTCATGTGTCTTTCCCACTCAGAATAATTGTGAATACATGGAAACTAAATGTCCTAAAAATAATGTGCTTCCTGACTGCCTCCACTTTGGAAGACAGTTACAGGTAGTAGGAAAAAAAAAAAAAAAAAGTGATCAATCTTCAAAATTATACAAAAATCATCACCATCTTGGTATTTGAACTTAAAATGTTTAACAATTTCCCTTATTTCAATTTAAAATGCAGTTTAAATGAGCAGAACTTCTTTTAGTTAAAACTGTGTCAACAGAACACTATATGGAGATACTAAAAACAACTAAAAATGTTTTGCTAGATAGCCTATTGTTTTATATCAATACATATTTATTTGTATTATTTTGGTCTCCTTCCTTTCAATGTCAGGAAATGTAACAGGAAAAACATATTCAGATGTAAAACATAACTATCCTCAAAATTCTGTGTTTTTGTGCATTTACCTAGAGTCAAGGATTATAGAGTAGACAAAAGTGAAGAAATTCCTGGGATAAAAATTTGTTCCATCGAATTTACAGAACACAGCTGTAATCCAATACAGTGTTGGATGCATTCTGGGTGTTCCTCAGTGTTAAATGCCTTTAGCAGGAAGCTGAGATGGACAGTACCCGGCAAGGTCTGTTTTGTACCAGAGAAAGACAACGAAAGGGCAGGAGTCCAGGGACGCAGCTCTGAATGTCCCCGCCAAAGTCCCCTCCCAGCTGAGTACATAGCTGTGTACCTTGTCCTTTGTGATTCACTTCCTTCGCTGCTATCACTTTATTCAAGACTGAAGTGAGTGGCTCATTCTCCCCGATCACATGGGATGTTATCAGGGGTGACATGATTAGCTGCCTCTGCCGGATATAGGTTTCCATGGCAATTCTGGGAAAGTCAGAAATAAGAGGTGAGGGAAAAAGAGGACGTCTCCGTAGCACATGCTCAGATAGTGGTGGGTCCTACAGGAATGGTTTTGAAATATACGCACTAAACACACCTAACCAGAGGGCTCTATCTTTCCATTACTTTTCCAGTGGGTGCCTATCTTACACACCAAATTCATCTTGCAAATGACCTGGGGCAAAGAGGGGCGGGGGAACAAGAACGAACAAAACTGATGTTAAAGGTTAGCAACTAAAATCAGAGGCAATGGCTCGATACCCTTCATGAGTGGGAGAGGCTGCTGTAATGGGACTGAAGGACTGGGGGAGGTACAGGCGATGCGGCCTCCAGTTCTGGTTCTACTTGGCAGTGAGCTCTGCAAGTCTCCCCCCCCGGGCCTCAGTGTCCTCATCTGTAAGGAGATGGGCCTGATCATATGCTCTGAAGGTCCCATCTAGTGTCAACGCTCAATGTACAAGGGCACTATGTATGCACAAGCTTTTGGAAGGTGTTCTTAGATTCCCATGTGATGACAAACTATATTTAGGGCTGCAATGGCACAGGCAACAGCAAACAAGCTTCACCTCAATAATCACATCAGGCTGAGGTTCAGACAGGGTGACCAAAGAACCAAACACAGCCTCCATTCTATTGACAGCACAAGCGCTATCAGTAACTACGTAGCAGTCTGGTGCTGCACAATGGTCTCCAGTCTTCTCGGCTGTCATTTTGTTCTCTTGCACACTATGCAGGCCGGCTTTCTCTGCAAGGTTCAGATCTATATCCTCACAACAGCAGAAAACACACTGCAATATGTTACTGAAAAGTAGGCTTGCTATCATCTGAGTTTTCAAATGACTCTCTCTCTTAGATGGACTAAAAGAATACGCACATAATTCTCCTCATATAATACACCCTACAGCTTTTACAGTAAGAAAGCATCTGCCATAAATCTTAGAAGTTAAATGCCAGAGGCTGCGATTTGCATCATGAAAGCTTTACAGTGGCTGTTGGGCGTACAGTGAGTGGTAATCAAATAAGGGCTGGGCTCTTCTGAGACTCAAAGCATGCATTATTACACGGTGGGGACAATCTCAGGGCGCTCTGTTTCACCATGGCTGCTGGACACAGGCTGGTGCAGAAACTCATAGTCAAAGAAAGAAACACATCTCACAAGTGGAACGAATACAAAGAAATA
>NW_011888834.1:5705950-5708524 GCF_000151845.1 Pteropus vampyrus | reverse complement strand
TTTTTTTTTTTTTAATGTACACATCGGCTGATAATTGCCTTTTGACTTTAGGAAAAAAAATCACACATCTCAGAAATGAGGAAATACTCTGTGTGTTGGGGGAGGTTTTGGGAAGAGTTCTAAAGAGCTTTTTTTCTACTTCTGTCATGTGGTGAAGACATAGATGGGTCAGTGCAGGGATAGTCATCAGTCCCGGTTGTCCCAGGGGTGGGATGTTAATCAAAGGAACGAATAAGGCGAAATGAATGAATGAATGAATGAATGAGCCTGTACCAGGACCATTACTCCTTCCTATCACTTCATTTGGAACTCTATCTTAGACTTTGCTTTCTTCACTATAAGAATGATAAGAGTTCATGGAGATAAAACATGGATGTGCTTAAGGGAAAATAGAGGAAAGGAAGGAAGGATCTCTTTTAGATCTAGTGAAGCTGGGGAAACCTACTCATCCAGGCTTCTCTGTGCAGGTGGCAGCAGCTCTAAGGCACTTCAAGCACTGATGTCATAAAAAAGCGAGAGAACCCCAAGAAAATTCTTAGCCCAAGAGAAAGCGAGTCACCATGCCCCAAGCTCTAACCGAACAAACTTCCTCGCTGTTGATTTATACATAGCAGCACTCCTCCTACCTTGGAAAGAAATGCGGGGGAGGGGAAGGCCGGGGCACTAAATGCAAACAAAAAAGTCTAGATCCTGTCTGTGCTGAACTGTAACCTCATTCTGAAATGCTCTTCCCCTTAACTGCGTACCTCACTCTCTCATCAACTTCAAGTTCTTGCTCAAAAGGCTCCATCCCACAGAGTTCTGCCCTGACCCACCTATTTAAACAGCAATCCTCCCCCAACCCTGAAACTCCCAATCTCCCCAAAGCACTTATAATTTCTAACATTCTACACAATTTACTCATTTATTTGATTACTGTTTATTACTGTCTTTCCCATTTGGACAAAAGCTCCTTGAGCACAGGGATTTTTTTTCTGTGTTCAGGGCCCACATCAGTGCCTGGCATCTAAGAGGTGCTCGACAAATATTTGTTGAAAAAAATGAGTGGGCTATTCCTGCTAGGGGTATTAGGAAGATTTTTATTTCTATCATTTCACTTTGTATGTTTCCCATATATATATACTTATTCTGTGCATCCACTGATACCATAAACAAAGAAAATGATTAAACATAAGGTAGGACTTACAGTGAAGACCGCTTGGAGGTTATTAAGCTTCTCGATTTCCTTGGGCATCCCGTTACTGCCCCAACGAATTAGATAATTCTCACTGGTGAAGGGTAAAAAATGATTGTTAATGAGGGGCTAATTGGGAATGAAACTGCCCACAGTATAGACTTAAAGGGCAAAAGAAAGGCCCAGAAAAGCTCAGTTAAATTCATCAGATAGCACACTAACGAATACTCTCTGGTCCCCTGGTTTTGGAGATGTGTGCCAAGCTCCAGGAGGCACACCTAGGATGGACCCGTGACGAATACTCCTCAAGACAGGCACAGACGCTGAGTCTACCCGTTTCTGTCTGGGGTCTTTTTTCCATCTCTAATTCTTTGTCTAAAAGTTTCAGCTTTGCTGAATCAAGAATATAATTTTATAATAATCATTCTAAATCCATCCCCTGGAATCCACATCATCACACTCAAATGCAATCTCTAGTTTAGAAATAAACCATTTGTCGGTAATTACTTTTAACCATCGTCTCAAAAATAAATCTGTTTTCTTAGCTTCTCAGGAGTAATGCCACTATAGGGTTCAGCAAAGACTTTTATCATTTTTATCATTTTTTAGAGCAGTTTTAGGCTCACAGCACAGTTGAGCAGAAAGTACAGAGACTTCCCATGTACCCCTGCCCCCAACACACAAAGTCTCCCTGCTTATAAACATCCCCACCGGGGTGGTACATTTGTTACAACTGATGAACCTACACTGACATGTCATTATCACCCAAAGTCCATAGTTTACATGAGGGTTCACTCTTGGTGTTGCACATTCTATGGGTTCTGACAAGTATATAATGACGTGTATCCACTATTACAGTATCACACTGAATAGTTTCACTGCCCTCAACAGCCCCGGTGCTCCACTGACTCATTCCTCCCTCAGCTCTCATCTGCAGTCTTTTGAATTCTCTGTTCCCATCTCCATGTTCTGATGCGTTTTATGTGACTTCTAAGACCCAGAGAGTACACGAATGGTTACTGCACTGTTTCAACAGCCAGATAAAAGGCTTGGTTGCCCAAAGCATTTTTTTTTTTCTCTTGCGTAGAAATCCTCCCCCTTTTCTAACTTCTCTCAAAACCTAGCAAAAACCTCCTCAGGAAGCGAGTAGGAGAAGGCTGAGAATTTCTGCAAGGTTGATAGCAGATGACCTGGGTCTTTACCTGATGAAAGTAGACTGGTCCGGGTCATAGAGGGCCATGAACAGCTCCGCGTCTTCCCCGATGTTGCAGACGAAGTTCTTGAAGTTCACGTAGAGGCCGTAGGTATGAACAGCACTGAAAATGGACTGGCCCCGCAAGTCCAGGTTCTGCATGATCGACTGAACACAGAGCAAAAGAAAGAAAAGCATCTCGGTTTCA
>NW_011888834.1:5703987-5705900 GCF_000151845.1 Pteropus vampyrus | reverse complement strand
ACAATCACCTTCTGTCACTGACACAACTCATCTGTTAGAAGTCAGTCTAGCAATATGCCTGCAGTCACCTAGGCCACCACCACCTGTGCACGAGGTGAGTGGAGTATGGCTGCTAGAGCCGGTCATGATGTTCACACAGATATGTCTTCAGAGGTATGGGGATTGAGATTTGCTCACCAACAGTAACCACACAGCCCCAGCTCCTGAGCTCAGTATGGAGATCAACTCTAGTGGGGCTTATCAGGGAATCGTTGAATGTCCTCCCAGACTGGCTTTCCCTCCACTTGCGAAAACCCACAGATTAGTGAGTCCTCACTCTCACACCTCCTGAACCCTTGCTACTCCAAGTGTGGTCCCCAGACAAGCAGCAAAATCATCACCTGGTAACTTCTTAGACACACACTCTAGACTCACTGGATCATGTTTGGCATTCTAACAAGGTCCCATGTGATTTATATGCACGTGACAGTTTGAGAAGCCCTGTGCTGTCCTATGTGATTCTTTGTCTTCCATGATACCTGTTCCATGCAGCCATAGTATAGATATCCTTTGGCATTTCTGACACTCACATGACACCATTCTCTGGTTTCTAGAGCAGATATAGATTTGCCCCTTAGGTTCCTTTGGCCATTTTTTAGAATCAGGAAAGTGTGGTTTACTCTCTTACATTGAGTCCAATATAAAGGACTTTGGTTAAACTCTTCTGTCAGCTCCTACCTGACAATCTTCCAGCTAGAGAGGCATTCCTTCTCCAACTGGGCAAACGGTTCCTAGCACCTGGCCCTGTGTTAACACACCATTCAAAGGGCTAATCCAGGTCTCAAGTCACCCGGGATAAATGCCAAAGTACTTACTGCTGAAAGGGAATAAAATGCTGCTTTTCTTCATCATCCACTCTCCCGTGTATGATATCGGTAATATCCATCACTAGGAAAAAGATAAACTTAAATAAAGAAACTAATTGCTTCAAGCCTCAGTGGGTTACTAAGTAAAATTACAGGATCAGTCACATAGAACACAGAGGGGGTGAAAGACACCATGCAGGGACATTTATTTCTTTGCCAACGAGGATTCCCAGTGTACCAGCTCAGCAGAAGAACAAATTAATTCATCAGGAGCTTCTGCAGAAGCTCAGATTTTCTCAGATAACTCTGTAGACTACTACCTTTTCAAAATTCTACAAGAACAAGTTGCTCAATTCTTAAGAAATTTGAGACCAGATTTCTTTTTAGTGAGCCTGCATTCAGAGACCCAGAGAATAGATTTTTTTTTTTTTGGCAGGAGTGTTGATGGAATGAAAGACCTGGGAGAGAAACATGAAGTGGTTAGCTGTCTCTTCAATTTGACATTTTCTCACCTGGTTTCCACATAAATCAAGGGAAGCCAGGGCACCAGCAGCACAGACTAAAAGGTCATACAGTGATTTGCTTCTTTATGTATAAGAAGAGCAATTAATAAAGTATTGTTCTAAGCCTACTGAATACATTATATTATTTATAGAGATGTTATCATTAGCCCTACTTTATGAGATGAGGAAACTGAGCACAGCAAAGGTAAGTAACTTGCCCTAGGTCAGAAGTTTTAAGTGTTAAAGCCAGGATATGAACCCAAAAGTGATTATAGGGCCAAATCACTTCACCTAATGGTGCCCTGTTGTCTACAGAATTAGCCAGCGGGCCGCTCTCCAGCTGCTGAAATTAGGTGGGGTCTCTGGCAATTTATGGGTTAATAAATTACAATCTGGCCATAAAACACATGCTAACAGTCCACTCCCCAGATAACTTGTTTGGAGATTAAAAGAAATACTGAGATAGGAGACAATTCTCATTATGAAAAACTAGAAAAAAAGGAAAAGCCTTCTCAAAGTAACCCACATGACATAGTGTGTCAGGCTTAGGAAATAATAATGTTGG
>NW_011888834.1:5694036-5696897 GCF_000151845.1 Pteropus vampyrus | reverse complement strand
ATTTTTTTCTCTTTTTCCGTACCTTCTAATTTTTATTAATGTCCACTTACTACTTTCAAAAATCAAACATTTTATTTGTACATATTTAATTTACTTTGGAAATAGTAATATATGCACTAAATACAGAAGGTTACACAGTAAAAAGGCTCCTTTCCACACAGCTCTCCTTCCCAGGGGCATCCATTAGCAATTTCTCGTTTATCATTCCAGAATTAGTGAACACACAGGCAAGCACAGACATATGTATATTCTTTTTTGAAACACAAATAATAGTGTTTTATACATGTTGTTCTGCATCTGGCTCCTTTTCACTTAATAGATATTTCTGCAATCTTTCCATATCAGAACATACGTACAGCACCCTCATTCTTTTTGTTATGCTTTGTTTTTAAAAAAAGGATCTGAATGATTTTCTAAACATTTCTATCGCTGTGGTCAATGGCTCCCTTTCTCTCATTAAAAACAAAAGCAAAAACGGAACCTCAGTGGCCAAAATCTGTAAGTTTGAGGAAGGGTACCTTTTCTTCTTGGATCTTTTCCTCGATCCTTTTTGAGGCCACTTCGTGGGCTTTGAAGAGGGCAATGGTGCTTGTTTCATCCGGGTCCAAAATGTTTCCATTGTCATCCCGCACTACCAAATCTAACCCAAGCATTCTAGAAAGAAAGGAGTGGTCAGTGGCTCTCCTCATTAGAAACAGATGCTTTACTGAAGACGGTTCATAAAAAAACTCATAAGAAAAGTTGGCGCTGGACAAGTCAAGAATAGCTCACTGGTTTTTCTTTCAATTTCTGCCTCCTCTCCATATCACAATGTTAGAAAAGTTGTGATAATGTTAACCAAACTCATACAAAGATATGCAAAGTCACTTGGTCTTTGGAACCTCAAGAGGAAAAGCAAAATTGGCACCAATTCTGACCAAATTCTTCTGACCAATGCCTCTTTCACCGAGTCTTCTCCCATTCGGCATAGGAATTAAGAAAGATCAGTGCACAAATATTTGGGGGCTTGCCCTGCTTCCCTTAAAAGTACAGGCTTGCGGGACAGTACTTAATTTAAGAGTGTCTTAAAGGAGATGAGTGAAGTTAGTCCTGGCTGTCAACATCTCCTAACTCATTTCAGAACATGGGCCCTGGTGTCAGTTAGACCAGGATTCAAGTCTTGGCTTTTATCCTTGTTAGCAAGGTGACTCTGGGTAATTTACTTACACCTTTGAAAAGCCCTGATTTCCTCATCTATAAATATTCCACACCCTTCAGGGTTCTTGGGAGAATTTAATAAGATAATACATGTAAAGCACGTAATACAATACCTAGCATGTACGGTTCACTCAATAAATCTTAGCTGTTATTGCAGCAGCTGGCACAAAAAACTCCTGGTTGTGTTAAGATGTAGTTCTGAGGACCGCACGGGAAAAGTCAGAGCTATAAGGTCTATGTATGGCACGGTCCTCACCAAGGCTTTTATGCCCGATGTGCACAGAGAAGTAGAAAAAATGCTGCTTAGTTCCAAGAAGCTGGGGACTGTGGTGGAAACAGGATACTGCTATCTGAATGCCCAATGTACATTCCAGGCACCAGTAATTTGGGAGTAGGGGTGTCTAAACAGCAAGAAAACTCAGGGATAACAGGAAAATGCGCCAAATATTTGGGAAGAAAACAAAAATGCCTAATTTCCTTCCTTCATGTTTTATAGCATCTCCATCAACTGATTTAATCTGGCAGGTTCCTTTCTATGGCAACCAGACCCACAGGCCACCCAGACTCATGAGCAATGAGCCTTGGTGGCTGCTCAGAGACTGGGCCACTGATGCACTGATGGAGTAGTGTAATTTCTTGAGCTGCTTCCAGGGGCTGGAATGGGAGAGCAGGCATGTTCTGCTGTTTGTGGGATGTTAACATCCTGTGCCAGAGATCAGGTCCCCAAGCCAATGCCCTACCGTGACAAGGCTTAAAAATACAGAGGCAGCATATGTATATGATAGGGGGAGCTGCCTTCTCCCATCTTTGCTGATTTTTTTAACAGTCCTCCAGCACTACATGACTGGCGATGCAAACATTGTGATTATAGTTTTATACATGGACAAGTGATGAGGGAGGGAACTGTTCATTCTTAACCCTAAGAAGGGAGCATCAGACATGGAATCAAAAGCTTTGGGTTCAAACTTAAGGTTTCCCACTTATTATTTATGTGACATGGAAGGAAATCGGTAAAGTTTAATTGATCTGCTTCTTTAACCATAAAATGGGAACAGTAGCCACCTCAAAGGGTTACAATTAGGTGACATATGTGAAGTGTACATAGGAAAGATTTCATGAACAATGGTTGAATCTGAATCTTGTACACTGTTTACTCCAGCTATTTCTGAATACAGTTGTCAAAGTCTACAACATTTAAATGAGTAGCACAATGGGCTGTATTTTAAAGGGTCTGGGAAGCATTTCTAAGAGTAGTGAGGTCAGAGAAATAGGGCAAAGGGGGAGGAAATAAATCACATGTGCACAAATTGAGGAAATTTAGAAAATGAGACTGTCAAATGAATCATCGACGAAAACCAACTGAGGAACCAACCCAGTCTTTTAAAAAGAGCTGATCAGGAGGGGTGATCCTAGGTCACCATAAATATTGAGGATTTGACTGAATTTTTCATTTTCTAAAAGATAGTAATATCTAGAACCTACATATCTGCCTGAGCTAAACAGAAGATTAATGAAGTGATTAACTCTTTAAAAGTTATTAGATATATAACCAAAAGGTTAAAAACATGTTTTACTATTTCGGCAAATCTGGTTTCCACGAACTGTATACAAGGTCCCAGTTAGGGGAAGATGGAGAGAGAGAAAATGAGTCTGATACTGATTTA
>NW_011888834.1:5691543-5693986 GCF_000151845.1 Pteropus vampyrus | reverse complement strand
GTAGAGAGCAGAGCTGTTCGGGGGCTTGACCACATACATTCTCATGGGATACAGAAGCCACTTCATCACACACATAACCCTGGTAACGTGGAGTTTCCGGGCCCTTGTTCCAGGAGCAGAATTACGATATTTCACTGATGGCTTTCAAAACTACTTAGTGACCAAAACGTCAACGTAAGACCGAAAATATATTTCCTCAATTTAACAAACTACAGAGGAAAATGAGGCCCCCTTGGAGGGAGTGAGGGGTTTGATTTAAGCCAAGGACCCTCTACGAAAACAGTTACAGACACAATGGTGCCTTTGAAGAGTTAATTTCCCAGATGGGCAAACCACTTTCCAGGGAGAATTTTACTTGACCAAAATCAATGATCAATATGTGGCTGCAGGCAGGGAGGATATTCCGATAGTCACAAGTGAGGCTTTACTGAGGGCTTGCTGTGTGAAGACACTGTGCTGGGCACCGAGAGAGAAAGGAAGAAGCTGGGTCTAGGTGAGGACACAGCACCAAAAAGAAAGATAACTGGTAGACCCAGGCAGTAAATGCTGCGTGTCTGACACTAACAACCAGATTCATCTCCCACAGTCTCTGGGGCTCCCTTCCTCCCCTCTCTTTCTTTTATTTATTTATTTTTACTGTGGTAAAATATATATAACATAAATTTACCATTTAACCATTTTCATGTGTGCAGTTCAGTGGCATTAAGTATACTTCACATTGCTGTGCAGCCATCACCATCATCTACCTCCACAATGTTTTCATCTTCTCAAACTGAAACTCTGTATCTATTAAATTCTAACTCCCTATTTCCCTCTGCCCTCAATCTCTGGAAACCACCATTCTACTTTCTGTTTCTATGAATTTGACTATTCTATCCATACCTCATATAAGTGGAATCATACAATATTTATCTTTTTGTGATTGGCTTATTTTACTTAAGATCCTCATGGTTCATTCATGTCACAGCAGAGGTCTGAATTTCCTTCCTTTTAAGGCTGAATGGTAATCCATTGTATGGATATGCCACATTTTGTTCATCCATTTATTCACCGCTGAAAACCTGGGTTGCTTCTATCCTTTTGGCTATTGTAAATAATGCTACTATGTACATGGGAAGTACGAATATTTCCTTGAGACCTGATTTTAATTCTTTTGAATATACAATCATAAGTGGGATTGCTAGATCATAAGTCCTAGGTTTAATTTTTTGAAAATCTACCACACTGTTTTTCAGAGTGGCTGCACCATTTTACGTTCGTTTACGGTCTTTCTATACCTGCTACTCCAAAAGGTCTTCGGAGTCCACAGGTGTGCTTTTTGCCCTCCTTCAGCTCCATGTGGCCCACCCGGACAATTTGACACACGAGGCTGATGCGGGGCCTGATGAGGTCCACACTGCTGAGGTCCTAAAGGGGCAGAGAATGTGCAAAACAGGGTCACACTGTGTCACTCTGTCTCCTCCATTTCTCTTTTCACTCTACAACAGAGCACTGTTCATAGCATATTTCTCGATGCTGAAATATCAGAATGACTCCTCTCTTCCCTACCCACCCAAGAGCTATCATGGCATCAGAGAAAAATGACTATTCAGAGTGGGAACTTTTTTATTCCCCAATTCCTACTTCAAATTTATAAATCAGATCATAGTCAATCTAAAGTCTCTAGTTCATCTATTTAAGCCAGATATTTAAAAATTAGGATACTTGTCATTGCTACTTTACATTCTGCCAAGACATATCTGAGCACAGGATGCATTTCGGTGTCAAATAAAATTAAAACTTGCATGACCTTGATATCCATATGTACTGGTGATATTTCATTCCATCTTCCAAATAATTCTGTGAGGCAACTATAACACAGAAATTTACATGTACTGCTTTCTGTAATCATCCATCTGTTTTACAAGAAGGATTCATTGAGAGCGTCTGTGTATGTTGATTAATGAGAGAGGTGTAGATGAAATATATCTGTTTTTCTGTGGCTCATGTGCTACACATGTTTATATTCTTAAGAATGGGCGAGGAAACCCATGAATAAGCTCACAGATCTCATTCACTTTGACATCAGAAATAATTTAGTTGCATCTCAAATTATTTTCATGAAACAGCTGTCTAACGCCTCTTTACTGAATCAAGAATTACTCTTTTAACACCCATTCCAATTCCATTCTCTGTAATTTAGTTCTCAGGTCTTCAAGATAAGAATATATACCAAAGATAACATCGACCTTGAATTTCTACTATATTTGTAAGGCTTCTGTTAAGAGAAAGATAAAGGCTCCAGGTGACTGGTTATATAAATTGTGGCACACAGATATTATTTAATAATATGCAATCATTTACAAATGAAGTTTCTGAAGAATATTTAATGACAAAGAATAATTACACATTCTATTTAGTGAAAACACTGGACATGAAATGCACATGTAAGAACCGAGTAGGT
>NW_011888834.1:5680636-5682258 GCF_000151845.1 Pteropus vampyrus | reverse complement strand
ATCCAAAACCCAGTCTCTCCGTTCCTCTGTCATCTCCTTGAGATCAGAGATCCAGCACAGGGTCTGGCCCATGAAGGGCCTGCCAATTTTTTTTTCAACAAAATTAAATGTTTTCTAAGGCAAAAGGAGAGCTGTACGCATCATACTTTGGCAACTCCAAGATCAAAAGCTTGTGGTGAGCTGTGTTCTTAGCATAAATGTCCATCTTTTTCCAAGTTCTCACTGAAAAGTCATCTTTGGTTTACCTGTTCCCATGATCAATTTTGGCTGTGACCTTCTTCTTGAGCTCTGCCAATTCATCCTTGGGGAGTGTTCCAGACAGGATCTGCGACCGCCACTCAATCAGGCTGTATGTCATCTGCTGTAGCTGGCGGAAGAGCGTGACCTTATTGTTCTAAGAAGGGAAAATGAGGTGGAGAAAAAGACCAAAAAAAAAAAAAAGTGTGATGGAGGATGGGAATGTCTTTTGACTTGAGAAAGTGTTATTTAACCAGTTAATTTTGCTATACGGTAAACTGTACACTGAGGGGATGGTTTTGTCCTGGGTCATTCCTGCTCCCTCCCCTATTACAATTTTAGAAACAGATATGCAATTGCAGGATAAATGGATGGTCCTAACTCATGAATATGAATATATCAAATCAGCCATGCACCCTACGATTCTGAACATGTCACTCCTCTGTTTAAAACCCTCCAGAGATTTCCATTGTCTTTTAAATTTAGTAGATCACATTGTAAGTCCGTTCCTATCCTGGCTCCTGCCTCTGTTCCCACCAATCTCTACCTCAACAATCTCCACTCCTTGCACGAAAGCTACGCCCATTTCTCCAGAGCACCCCAGACTCTCTTAATACGTTACTTCCTCTATCTGAAACCAGTTTTCTCCTTTTCCCCTGAACTTACTCCCATGCTCATCCCCCATACCCTACGCCCTCTGTCAACTGCTAATTCTTACTCCTTCACTCTAGACTTAGAAATCAGAAGTCTCTTCCTCAAACCCTTACTCTAGGTTCGTTGTCCCTCTCCCCGCTCCTGGAAGTAACTCCTGTCACGGCATCAGAACCTCAGCCATGGCTGGCTTGTCTTGCTCTCCCCTTAAATAGTAAGACCTACAGAACAAGGAGCTTGTCCAGTTTTTCATCCCTAGGAGCTGGCACAGAGCAGGCACTCTATAAAAAGGCCCTACATGAGTGAGTTAGGGATGGAGAATTATAATTTCAGAGATAATAGATAAAGGAAAATAAAATGTAAAATGCTGTTTTTAAATCTCCATATGATTGTTAGACCATCCAGAAAATTGTTAGACCTAGAATAATTAAACAATTATTCTGGACTTTTGGTAAGAACGTCCTGTAACCGAACTAAATTAACTTATGACCAACTAATTATTTGTGCCTCAATCATTTTAAGAGTCAAATACTTAATGGCAAAGCTAGTATGACCTTGATTCTATCTAAATAACTGATCGATTCATTATATTAAAAAACAAGTCAAGAGCATCTACTATGTTCTGGAAATAAAGTTCCTGCCATGGCAGGAAAGATAGCAATAAATAAGTAAATTATATATATATATATACACACACACACACACACACATACTTATATATACAATGTATATGT
>NW_011888834.1:5671717-5679726 GCF_000151845.1 Pteropus vampyrus | reverse complement strand
GGGAGGCCTCGGCCTAGAAGTGGGAGGCAGCAGCGAGATAGCAGAGCCCCCAAAAGTGCAAAATTCTTTGAGAACACGAAGGAAAGAGAAGAACTCTTCACCTGCGATTGTAACACACTCTATTAACACTATCGATTTGAAAAACACAGATCTCGAAGCCCGCTTCAAATTTTGAAACTCCCTACATTTTCGGCTTTTAATATTTTCTGAATTGCCTCTTTCTCATCAGCCAGCTTCCTGAAAAGCATAAAAATGAGACTTTTAAAATTCTGTGTTTAACAAGCAAAGGTAAAATCCCTGCTTTTTTCACTCAATTCTGTAAAAACAAAAAAGGTTTCCTTCTCGTTGTGTTTTAAACTGGAAAAAGGAGTCAGAAATGAAGCCCATAAAATTTGCCTTTCAAAGTTGCTAGGCAGAAGGATTTTTTTTCTTTCTTTCTTGCAACCTATTTGTCTATTCCTAGTTAAGGTTTTTTTTTTTTTTTTTCTTTTTTTAAATGTTTTCTCATTTTAATTAAGCTATTTGGTCTAATAATATGGTAAAGAAAGGGCTCAAAGACCCAGGGGAGCCTCTATGGGAGAATGCTCTTTGAGACACATGCTCACGAGTTCTTGGTCTCAATTATATTAGATATTATCCAAGGCAATTTAATTATTGCCTGTCCATATCAGCCTTGTTTGCCAAGATCTCCCCCAAAAGAAGGATGAAGACAGCCATTCTTCTCTGATTTACTCTGCCAAATTAATTCTGAAAAGACAAGCTGGAACACATCAAAGGAAGCAATTTCCCCATTTACTTTAAGGAAATGAATTTTGTTGCCACATTCCTTAGATTGTTCTAAGTAGGGTGTTCTGTGCCAGAGCTGGCCCCTGACACTTTATGGATTCTAAGGGGAGCGTATGAGGACAGGCGAGAAGAAAATCAAGTGCCTCCACAAGACCATGAGCCGAGAATCCCCAAGTCTCCATCTGTTCTTGCTGTCATGCCCTCCATCCCACCCTCTTTCTAAATCCTGCACAGCCCAAGTCGGCCTGCTGTAGCGTGCCTCTCTATTATCTCCAGCCCTCACTAATTTCAGTCATTCTATTGTCACATAATTTAGGAGGGCAGGGAATTTATTTAATAATTTCTTTGATGCTCTCAGCAAAATGTCAGCACAATCCTCGAACACGGGAGGCACTCAAAAACAAATCTGGAAAGCTCACATGCAATATAGCACTCTGGCTTCGATTCAAAGATTATATACACCAAGTAGAGAAATCTAAATATTTTTCTACCAGATGGTAAAGATGTTCCTGCATTTGTTTCCAGTTTCACCCTCTTATCTACTCAAAGATCTCTGAGGTCTTACTTTTTATGTCTCTATTCTGGATATCTTTTTTTTTTTTAAAGAATTTCTAGAGATAAAAACAATGTCACAAGGAAAAAAAACAGCTTTGCCTTCAATACCGGCAGGAATACAGAAGCCATCCACTGAGTATTTTTAGAAATTCTGGGGGCCATTGTGACAATGGCACCACCACACTGGGTGTCAGAAAACCTGGATTCTATTCTTTGCTTTCCCAAAGAACGAAGACCACACTCGAAAGACTGTCTTCAATCCTCCATCTCCCCCTCTGCAAAAGAATCATCTTTTTCCTCAGTTCACCAACCTTTTCTCTTCCAAGCAGATTTTATAATTTAGAGGCAAAAGTGTTTGACTGAATGTATGGGGACTTGGTTCCTATCTCTAATCGTATCATTAACTTGCTAAGTGACTTTGGGCAAATTATTCTCCTTGGGATACACCCGTCTGTAAAATAAAGGGACTGGCACTACGATCGTTCCCAAGGAGAAGCGTCTCCAAGTCTGTGATCGAGATATTAAACTCAATTACTCCTCCGACAACTTCCTGATTAACTGTATCTGATTCTGACCAACCCACTGATGATGTCCTTATACACTTGGGTGGCTCTATATCAAATATCACCGTATAGAGCTCTCTCTACAATTAATCTCATGCCTTTTCCGAGTATCTGTAACTCCTGGGGTCCAGAATAGTGTCCTGGTTCCTCTGTGTCCTCCTGCTGCACAGACTCTACCTCTGGGAAGAAGGGAACCCACAGGGTCCCTGCCACACTCTTGCTCGCCATTCTAGTGCCTTTTCTCTCTGTCAGCAAAAGGCTGTGCCTGACTAGCAAAGGCTTAATTGCTAAAGAAATGACTACAGTAAAAGACAATTTTGTACCTCTGGAAGTAGTGCAAAAAATCCTGAAAGCCAGGCAACAAAAAGAAAAATAGAACTGGAAAAACCCCTAAAGCACCACTGTTGCCCTGCCCCAGTCACCGCCTGTCTCGTCTTGCCTCTCATGAGCACAGCGCTGAAGCAGAGCTTGCAACGCACGGATAAAATGCCCTGACAACATGACGATGCTTTTTCTATGGAAACTTTCTGTCCTCGGTAACAAGTGATCAGATGCTGGTTTCAAACCATGAAACCAGCTTAATTACACTTCAGAGCATATGTTCTAGCCACCAGTAATAACCACCAGTTCAAAAAGATTAGACTTGAGTGGCCTGGATCTACACTGATGAAAAGAAAGGCCAATTCATGGTGTCCAGCAAGCTTCCCCGCCCCCATCTCAGCTATGGACACTTTTGCTCCAACTATAGAGTAGCACGAGGTTTTATTTTGCTGGCAAATCTTAAGTGAGAGATCAGTCCTTTGTATGAACTACATTTTAGAAATCAAATTCACTTAATTCAACAATATGATAACCACCTTCTACCACCAGGCTCTTCTCAAATCTCTTTATCTTCCATAAGAAGATAGGATTAGATTCACTCTCCCAATTTTACATAGACAAAACAGCCTGGCTGACCAAAACTCGCTGAACTATTTCTACAGGTGGAAGATGGAAAACAGCACTAAGCTAAATGTCACGGTGAAATATGTCAGAGCATGCTGATGACATCTAACCATCTCATAATTTCCTGGAGAGTCCCTCTTCCAAAAATTCTTATCTCAACTTCCTCCAAAATATACTCCAACTTATCAGTTTTCAAGACCTGATTTTTAGTTGAGAAAATATGAGGTTATGATGCGGGATGTAAATTTGTGCATATTCAGAAAGTATAGTTGGGTTGTTATTGAGAAGGTAAACTTAGATATTACATCAATCCAATAGTGTCAAAATCAATCCATAGGCGTCTGCCCTTCTAACTGGAGGAACTCACATGTAAGCAGGGAGATATGCTGCTAGAAATACAAGCCACAGGATCTACTCTCCAAGGCTGGGGAAGCAGAAATATCCTGAGAGGCAGCAGAGAACAATGGACAACAGACTCAAAACCATGGACCTAGTTAAGCCCGAAGCTGGAGGGTGCACACTTAAATGACTTCAGGGCAAAATTCCGCAGTGCAGTCTAGTTCTTCCCCCTTAAACTTGTCATCATTAATTAGCTCTTTGGTGATGCACTGCTGTCAGGAGAGCCAGGGGCTGTCACATTTTGAAGACAGTGTGCCAGGCACCAACCATCCCAGGAGTTTTACACAGATTATCCTACTAAATTCTTATAGCATATTTGCAAGGCATATACAGTATACAATTACCACTTGAAGTGAGGAAAATAAATTTAGGAGATCAAAGGCTGCAGAATCAGCCAGTGGCATACCCTGAACCCAAACCCCTGCCTTTGGAATCTGTGTTCTTTCCGTTTTGATTTGTTTGTTTGTAGTCACTATTACTGGGTTTGTTACTTTTGGTGAATATAAACGTACATATCTAATAAGGGAGCAAGCCAAAATTTAAGTACTGGCTTCCTGTCTGACCCTAATGTCCACAGTGTTGCCATTCTGCCAGGGGACCACCTTCTCATTCAAAAAGTTTCCTTCTTTTCTGATCAACCACTAAAAACACACCCAGTAAACAAGCTCCAATTGAGGACGAGCAATGCAGGCAAAGCTCCTCGGAAACTGTTGTAAACCTGCACTCTGCATTCCTTTCTGGACAAATCTATGCCTCCTGGACTTGAATCTAAAGAAGGAGGCTCACAATCTATGGTGAGAAACACTCAGCCTAGTTACTGAGTGCTCAAGGCCACTCCAAGGCTTAAGACGATAATACATGGAAAGGAAGTGGCCTTGGATAAGGGGCACACACAAGGGAGCTTCAGAGTCTCCAAGTCAGATCAGAGGGACACAGAACCAAGGCTGACCAGAGGGAGGACAACCAGAGTGGCTACTGTTTCCAGCTAAGAAAGCAGCAAGGATCACATGCTCACATTTGCAGAATCCTGGATCTGCCTGTAGAGTGATTTCATAGCCACCGTTTCTTTTCAGATCCCTACAACTCTATGGAGTAAACGAGACAGATTTTATATCACTTTTACAGAGGGTCATAATCCTGGAGATGCTTGGAGACCTCAAGGGCTTGTCCAAGACCACAGAGCCATTTGGGGCAGGGCCTGGATGAGAAACCAAGCTTCCCAATTTCTAGTTCAGTGTCTGTTTCCTACAGCTTGCTTCTTCCCCAAAGCATAAGGCTAACATCCACCAGGAAAGATAATTAAATGGAGGAAATAATACCAATAGAACACAGAGGAAAGAAGGAAGGTGGGATATGTCATCATTTCTTTTTTCTACTGTGGATAAGTGGGTTCCCCTTTCTTCAGCATAAGGCACTCCCTCTCTTTTAAAACAAACTATGGTTATTTCACAAGGTTACAGTATGACTGCTAAAAATACATCATAGCTATACAGATATCTCTCTCGTCTAGAATCATTGCCCACATTTACATGACTGGGCTGAATCTGGTAAGTATATTGCATTTCCTCTTACCTAAGACTCTAGGTCTACAACATAAATTTTTTGTGAACTCAGACTGGGAACAGAACCAGAAAATGTGTTTTAGAGAAATGCGGAGGTTCTAAGACCCCATAGGTGTCCTAAGACATCCGACAGAACTTTCCGGCTCATCTGCGGCAGGACATGCATCAGAGGAACAATACGAGTATAGATGTCGATTAGGAAGCTCTGTATTCATCATTATGGAGACAGAAGGAACTTACACAATCGGAAAACAAAAACACCAAAGAACTGGGGCGGGGCAGGGGAGGTGAAAGCTACAGATTTGGATTCCTTTTACTTTATTCCTTTTTAATTATGAAGCATAATTTTTGAGGTTTGCTACTTTGACACACAAATTTTCTAGAAAGAAGTTCAGAAATTCTGTATGAAGTAAACTGTCAATGGTCTAGGAAGGGGATTAAAAAAAAAAGAGAAAGCCACGATTTATAACAAACCCATTTTAAGTGGATTATTTCTTAATGATGATCATGTGTCAAAAGCAGAAGCAGATTGCTCAGCCCTATTATTTCATCTAGGTTCCCATGATGAGTGTATTTCAGTCAACCAACAGCAGTTGTAAGACATTTTTATATATTTACAAATAACAAAATAATGTTATTAGATGTTAAAATTAAGATAGGAACTGTGCTGCCCTCTGAGATAGGATGGACTTTTTTTTTTTAACTTAGAACCCAATTCTGCTATTAAATAGTGAAATGCCCACATAAGATATCCCAAACCTGAGCTTATCACCATTTAACTACTAAAAAATTTGGAAGCCCGAATACATGAATCATACTTCTTCCTCCCTGATTCACTTATTTCTCATTTCTGTTCAGGCACAATTACCTGTGGACATGTGGATGACAGAGATAATGAACTGAACACAAGAGCTGTGTTTTAGCAAAAGGAAAAATCTGCCTCATTCATACTCTCCAGCCTTCTACATTACACCTTAAAAAAAAAAATTCTGCCAGTACTTATTATTAATATGTTTCACTACTCATCGATTTCCAGAAAGAATATGTTAAGGAACTAACTCATGTATTTGCAATTCTCCATCCATTAAACTTGATCCACCCACCGCTAGCTAATCAATTAACCAGAACCAGAGAGTGCTTTCAGGAGAAATTCAAGATGATCAATCAATACAAGCCAAAGGGCTGAAAACAGCATTTCTATCCTCCTGGAGCTTGTGATTTAAGAACTAGCAGGTTAGCTCTCTCCTCAATTGAACATAAAGAGATCAAAAGACCACTGGCAATACGAGGCAGTATGCCCCAAGGGCCAGATGACGGATTCAGCCTTAAGTGCCCCGATAGTCCAGAAGGAAACATTAAGTCTTGGTGTGTTTAGAAGACACATTATGAAGAAGAAAGAGCTTAAACTTGGCCTTGAAGAATGGGGCAGTCAGGGAAAAATCACGTGATTTTCTACCAAAGGGGCAGGTGATTTTTGCTGTTATGATCCATCTGGAAAACAACAGCCCTGAATGAAAATGAAATATCTTATAAGAACTCTTAGAATTATGCTAGGATGGCCTTTTGATTATTGCTTTTCATACTTAGGGTCTAGGGTGATGTATTCCCAATAACTTGTTAAGACTGGCTTTTGAGAGTTAAAGTGAAGAATCAGCACATAACTGAAAAAAACTGAGATAAACAAAAAGCCACATCAAGGAAAGAGAACAGCTCCCAGGCCATCGAATTGAGTCTGTTCCCTCACTGAACACATTCACTCACAGAACAAGAGAATACACGTTCGCAGGAATCCCCAGCCAGACCTGGAAGCATGGATGATGCTTGGAGAGGCAAGGCCTAGCGATGCTCGCCCACCAGGTCTCCAGGAAAGAGGGAACTTTAGAAAAGTGTTTGTACAGTCTGATATCGAGGCAGATGCAAGCTTGCTGCCAACGGACTTTGAGCATTCTTGGCCTCTTGCAAGACAGCTAGCTGCCCAGGTGTTTGACACCTGTAGAGGCTGAAAGAATGTCCCGGAGCTTCCTCACCGATAAAATAATAATAACTGCACCTAATTTATAGGAGTATTGTTAAGATTAACAGTCCTTGGAACTTAGTAAGGACTATGTGTTTGTAGTTGTTATTATCCTTATTACTTTACAATCAGCATGTTGTCAGTTGAGAAAAGACTAAACTAACGATTATATACACTTCCTCCTCCATCTATTATCATCAAGGACTCCAGTCTGGAGAAATGAGAATCCGCTGGTTATCAGCCATTGTATGGTCCATGTAAGATGCACCCACTTCCCACATGTTGATAAATAGCGACCCCTTGCAGAGAACCACTTCGCAGCAGAACAGACAAGCTGAGGGCCCAGGAATAATGTCACCAACTCTAAGCCCCAAGGGAAAACTCACCACGTAGAGCTTCCGCCAGATGACAGCCCATTCCCGCAGCGTGGATGTGAGCTCCTGCACCAGCGGGAGCTCACCAGGAATCACAGTCTCATGCTGCCTAAAGAGAACCAGACAGATGCCCACGTTACTCCGAGTTGATTATTGCTGTTTTTGTTGATGGAGGTCAGATTTCCCAAAGCTCAAAGATGAGAATGGGTCTGGCTGGGCTTGAAACAAAGCAAAACTTGTCCATTGTGAGAAGGTTTGTGTAGGAGACTTCATAACATCTCAGCGTCTGAGAAAAGAGAAGGAGCCTGAGGACACCACATTACTCAAATGAACTAAGTTTCTGCCAGTTGATGGTCCCAAAGCCCAGCTTTGATCTCCCCATTTTGCATCTCTATGGGAGCCCCAATTACTGAACCAGACTGGCTTCAGCAGTTCCTAGACATGGAAGCCAAAATCCAATATTTTAGCTGGGTCTGCCAAGCCGCCATTTCTGCTGGGAGGGTGGGTGGAAAAGTGTGTATGGTACAAAGGTTCTGGGGCTCGTAAGCCCACACAGCACCTGCCGGGGGAACCGCGGTGGTGCCACCTTCTGGAAAGGTACTAGGTTTTCTTCTCATCTGCAGCCTCTCAGCATAAAAACTGTGTATGTGCCAAACTCCTCACTTACTCACAGGAGACGTGTAACAAAATAGGCCTGACATTTACCCACACAAATCTCTAATATTTTTCTGGTTAGCAAAAGTAGAAAAGGAGAGAGCGAGCAAAGGAATGGAGATTGTGGTAGGATTGCCAGACTTACATAAAAATACAG
>NW_011888834.1:5649024-5670852 GCF_000151845.1 Pteropus vampyrus | reverse complement strand
GAGGAAGGTAAAGGCACCTTGTTGCTTCATTATCTGTCTTTACTGTCCCTAGAAAGGATGCCAGGGAGGAACAATTATAAAAAAGAGGAGACAAAAAAAAAAAAAATTGTCTCAGGAAAATGTTTTTCTTTCTTTCAGATGAGAAGTGGAACTAATGAGTCAAGAGAAATAACGTACAAAAGGCATATTCTTTACTGATAATTTTACATCTTCATTATTTTTTAGGAGTCTTCCCAAATTGGAACTTACCCTCGGTCTTCCACAGTTGCCTCCTTCAAATGGATATACGTTTCAGGGAAAATACCCTACAAAGGAAAGAACTTCGGTTATATGGCCACGAAGATCTCAGGCCAAAAGAAAGAGCATGGATGGCAGCCAGAATAAATGGAGTAGAGAAAGGACGCCTGGACAATAGCTACAGTGATCAATCACAATGACTGACTACCGAAACGAAATCATGGCCAAAACACTGCAAATTAAGATTTGGGTTTCAGAGAGTTTAAGATATAATGCTTCATAAATGAACAGGCAAACATGCCCAGGTCATTTCAGAGCTGCAGTAATAGTAAGGAGTTTAACCATGAGATCCTAAATGCCTCCAGATCCTACCTGCCATGAGATGATTCCCTTTAAAGCAGGGATCCCCCAACCGGCTACACCTCAGGTGAGCGGCGGGTGAGTGAGCGAAGCTTCATCTGTATCTGCAGCTCCTCCCCAGCGCTAGCATCACCGCCTCAGCTCCACCTCAGATCACCAGGCATTAGATTCTCATAGGAGCACCGGTCCCAAGTGCCAAAAAGGTGGGGGACCGCTGCTTTAAAGGGTTTCCCATAATTAGTAAGATGAAGGGCTATGTACTTAGTGGCCCATAAAATTAGAGCGATTTTCTGAAGTGACTCCTCTCAGCACTTCCATTTTAACCAAATGTGCCCCAAATCAATTAGTACTAGTTATCTGGTTATTTTTAGCACTTCCCAGTCTCAAATTGCTCTTCTATATAAGAGGCGATTCTGCATCAGTACCATACCACTGCCCAGGGGAAAACCGAAGCCTGGAAAGACCATGAGAAAGCCTGCCAACGGTCAGCAGAAACGGAAGAAATAAAGATCAGATCTAACCAATAAGAAGCAAGCCATGGATGTGAGTTTTTTTAAATGCCAAAAACTTCTGTTGTTAACTATGTGATATGCCCATTGATAAACAGCCATCTGGATAAACCGCCACCTGGAAATGGTGTTGTGGTTCTTTGTTTTATGGTCCTTTGCATGCCAGGCCAGCAAAGGTAGAAGAACTCGTTTAACAGGCATTATTGTCTCAACTGCTCCTAGCCCTGTAGCTATAAAAGTTAGTGCAACCCTGTGGGCACTCCAGTCAGAGGTGGCTGACCACAAAGGTGAGGGAGGGATGTCCCCTTGCCTGGGGGACTGGGTCAAAGATGCATGTCTACCCAAAGATCCTTAATACATTCAGAGACAGAAAAAGAGTGAATTTCAACTGGGGTCGGTCGTGTGTCTAATTTCTTGTGCTATATTTACCCACACGATACTCTTCCTCCTCTTTTAACCCTTTGCCAATAAAACAGTAAACAACAAGAAAATCTGAGATTGTTCATTTATGCTCCCAGCACTGGTGATGATGACAAGGTGGATCTTGCCGCTGCTTGAGTCAAAAGCAAAATGGCCATCCTTTCCTGCCAGGCAGTAAGAACCATAAAAATGTGTATATTTTCCCTTCCTTGCCTTGAGAAAGAGGCAGGAACAGGGTGTATGAGTGGGATATCACTGTCCCAATCCTGTTATTAATAAGACCCCGTACACACTCAGCGGCCAGGTATTATGGCCTCTTTCATTATAGAGATAAGATTCAGAGTGATTTTGGAAAACTGATCAGCTAAAAACAAACAAAAGTATTATATGAGTATAATTCCTTTTGGGCCTGATTTCTGGGGTTCTGAAGCTTCAGATCTGTCCTTAGGATGCTTAAGGAACTTTGCGTATTTCTTCTGACTGAGACGCTGAGGTAAATGTTGTATTGACTACTATCTTTGTGGAGAACCAGGCTTGGCTGTCCAAAACTCAGCTCAAGGACATGATGTTAAGTGAAACAGGGCAGACACAAAAGGACACATACTACATGATTCCACTTATATGCGATATCTAGAGTAGTCGAATTCATAGTGACAGAAAGAACAGGGGATGCCAGGAGCTGAGGGGAGGGAGGAATGGGGAGTTAGTGTTCAACAGGGACAGAGTTTTAGTTTTGGAAGATGGGAAAGTTCTGGGGATGGATGATGGACATGGCTGCAAATAATGTGAATGCACTTAATATCCCTGAACTGTACATTCAAAATTTTTTAAAATTTTAACTCTTATGTGTATTTTAGTACAATTAAAAAAATGTTCACAATGCATAAAAAAGCAGAACATTGGGTAAAGATGAACCACTTAAAGTGACAGTTATGGGAGCCATATTTAAAAGTTAAAATAAGATGTAACACTGCTAGTCCCAAGGACTATCCTTGCAGATTTTTCAAATCAAGAATGTAAAGGACCAGTTAAAATTTTCACACACTCGTAATCTGATGACTGGTCTCCTTCTAATCATGGGATAAATCCAAGATAGAAGCATTCATAATATAAACAAACGGTGACTTACTTTGTACCGTCTAAGCAGTTGCTTATAACGTCTAAGCAAATAAGTTATATTGGGTGCACAAATGATGATTTTCATATACGAATATATTTATATTGTTGTATAACCACTCCGTTATGTGTCAGCATCACCTTTCCATGATAGCATATGTCTACCTACAGCCATTTAATTGCTCTGGTAAATCTGAGGCTTAACAGAACATTTCCTGTGCCATTATGACACAGAGAAAGCCAGAATCAACCTGAGTAATACATTTGTGATTTACAGCCTCTCTCAATTTTGCTTTCCCTTTCTCAATGTAACCTATTCAATTGAGTAAAACAAAAAAACAAACAAACAGAAAAAAACACTAATGAATCTCTAGATATTGCCCTTACCCACACTTCCACAATCCTGCTAAGATCAATACAGGTTTCTGTAAAGCTCTTGGCTTCTTCGATTTGTAAAACCACTGGCTCATTTTAACACCACTCTAAATGGCTATGTCTACTTATAAATGACACCAAAAATTTCCATTAAAATAATAGGTCTTTCAAACAACTCTTCCCCTAAAGACTGGCAAATGAAGGAAACAACATTTGAGACCATTTGAAATAGGCTGGATCTCTTAATGAAGGGGTGTCAGAAGTTGAGCATAATTCATGACAACTAAATTTGAATTCCCTCTATTTTTCCTGGATCTCTCTATAAGAAAGACATTTTGACTTAAAAATCAACGAGTAAATGCACGGCCCTTGTTTGTACTATCATTTTGTTGAATTACAAAGTTTAATTACCAAGAACTAAGAGAAGCTCTTACTGAAATAATTCTTCTAAAGGATGAGATTTAACATTTAAATAAGGGGTTTTAAAAAAATAAGTACAAAAAAATTAAAAACACATCTAGAACCTGTTCTTTAGATACTAGTGTGGCACCCCATCTATTCACTCTTCAAAGTAGACAACAGAGGCATTAGCCAGATGGGGTTTGATATATTAGGAAATCAAAGGATGCCTTAGAAACCAAGGTCATTTTTGCTCAAAAAGGATCGTTACATACTACACACTCTGTGAAAGGGAAAGCTATGCTCTGGGGCCTTGTTTCAACATGGTTCACATTCACCAGTTAAAAATCAAGAATTTTGTTTGTCCTTTAAGTTCATATGATGTTATCTGAGAGTGCTTTTTTTTGTGTGTTCATTTTTTTAAGTTAACTTTTTAAAAAGTATAGGGAATAAAGTGACACAAGTATTCTTGTTCTTTAATAAATTTGGAACTTCAAAATATAATTATGCTTTGAAATAACTACCACTCCCATAATTATGAGTGAAATAAACACTAATAGTGCTAAACCCAAACCAAGGAGCAGAAGTGTCTGTAAATACCAGGAACTCTTGTCTAATCAGTGTTCAGAAAGCAAGGTCTTTGCTCTAGCTCATGCATCTGCCATCTTGGTCCCTATTTGAAGGCATGGAGAAACTAAAGTCAGCAAGAGATTAAATGAAAATAATAAAGCTGAAAATGAAACATGTGGTACAAGAATCTGTGGGTAGAAAATTTCAGCAAGGGAGTTTCGGGAGGGATCAAAGGACCAAAATTGTGGGAGTTGTTATCTGCATTACAAGCACACGTCTTCAGTCTCGTAGATTTGTAAAATTTGTATTTGTAAAATACAGAGTATGACTGAAGAATCAACAAGGTGGAAGGCTTGACCAGGACAGTTTGGGTTTCTAATGGCCCGGACCTTGTAGAAAAGCATTTTTTCTGAGCCCTGAGGTCTTTTGTGAGTTGTGAGTTGTGTGCTGGGATTATTTTTATCTCATCCTAGGTTCCAAAAAATAAGAAAGGTTGGGAAAGGTAGGGTTTTTGACTCACCTCTGGATAAATTCTAAAATGTTTCCCTCACCCCTTTCCTAATTCTCTATTTTGCATGTGAACTAACTGTGAAAAAATGCAGCGCTATCAACTGGGCTGCATTTTCAAAAGAAAGTGCTGACATGCTCCGCTGCCCCAGAGTGCAGTGTCAAAGGAAAAGAGCCCACCTGACCTAAATAAACTGAGGGGCTATTAACATAATTAATAGATTTCCTTTAGCTTGATGATTAGCAGTATTGGCACTTGGAAAAGAAACCCACTAGAGTCAGTATTTTTCAAACTCTTTGCCCATGATGAGGTACATTTTCATGGCAACCTAGTACTTCTTATACACGAAATATAATTTAAAATACATAAAATATGTAAAAATATGGACCTAAACAAAGGTTTCATGAAAAAATACAACAGCCTTCCATTTTCTTTTCTATTTTTCAGTTATGTTTTATGGAAAATATTGGTTATAACCCACTATATTGATTTTATGGTGTGTTATTGGGGTTGTGAAGTTCAGTTTGCAAACTACTGCTCTAGTTGGTTTATTTTACAATGAAGGAAAGACTCAAATGGAAACGTGGTGACCTTTTTGTTCTGGGAGTTCAGTATAGGAACAAAAGGAAAAAGGTAAAAGCATGGGTCTCTCCATGAAAGAGAAGGCCAATGAGCAGCAATGTCACTGCTTAGCCTGAGGGTCAAGGAGCAAGAAGCCTGCAGAGGCCCTGCCTGATCTGTGACTTCAACTCTGGCCCTTTATCCTTGAGTTGGCTGGTGGGAAATTTGGTCGGTGAGACTTGCACTATTTTATGGTAGCACTGAGATCAGAGAATTTGCTTTTACAACCAAAGAACAGCTGTCAAAGAGAAAGCAAACTAGGTCTAGAGATAGCAGAAAGCAGATAATGGGATCAGATAGCACAACGTAAAATCAGCAGACAGATTTCAACCAAAAAAAATTGAATGATGAGTCATACCTTTTTCGATTTATTTTGGAGGGTATATCCTCTGTACCAACCTGTCAAGGTATAAAAGAACATAAAATCTTATATGTTATCTGGGATAATATAAAGATATTAGCAATATACATCCTCATATTCTGTTAGAATACTGGAATGAAATCCAAGAGACAATTAGCAGACAATATATTAGAATTAATAAGCATTTTTGTTTATTATACAATAAAAATTTAGATCAATTTGAGAGCTTTATTCTCTTAATAACTAAAAATTTACGATTCATTTAGAACCATGCTTCATTGCTGCTCTTTTGGAGAAAGGACAGAAAACAGGACAAGACGGAGGCAGCCCAGCCTCTTAACACCTAAATACCTTATAGTATGAATGAATAGAGACTTTAATCCATATACATATATATATTCTACAAGTCATCTTATACTTTTAAAATAGATATTTTAAAATAGTTTGTATCATCTTACTCTCTCTTAAATTCCAAGCATAAGAACCACTATTCTGGAAAAACTTTAAATTGGAGTAGCAAATCTTATCTATACAAGCATTTGCACTAAAAAAATGAAATGAATAATAAAATAACATTTCAAATAATTCTTAGCAATGGTACAAACACCTCCCACAATAAAAATATTTTATATGTTTGCTTGATGAGGCTTTAAGGCTTTAACTTCCTTTTTAAAATTCCAATAAATACGCATATACCTATGGACATTTTCCCAGGTTCTGTCTTGTAGAAGGGAGTATATAATTTAATCTGTCCATAAACACATATTTTATATTAAATATTTATTGAACACATACTATAGGTAACTCATGGTAATAATTTTCTTCATTCCCCATGCCCATCAGGCATGAAGGTGGTCATATTGCCTAAGTAACCTCTGTTGTAAGTGGTACATATGTGTAAAGCAGCCATAAACATACAGTGAATAGATGCAAGTCGTAATTAAAATATCAGGCAGTTGCTTAGTACAGCGGTCTCCAACCTTTCTGGCACCAGGGAACGGTGTTCCTATGAGATCTAATGCCCGATGATCTGAGGTGGAGCTGAGATGGTGATGCTAGCGCTGGGATAGAGTCATGGGCCACTCACCTCTTGCTGTGCGGCCTGGTTCCTAACAGGTCATGGACCTGGGGCTTGGGGATCCCTGGCTTAACAGGGTTCTAGACCTTTTTTGCAATTTGTTTCATACAAAATTATCCAGAAAACAGACACAATCAAGTAGAAATTTGAATTTACTTTCTTTGCGCATAGGTTTAAAAACATTTTCCCACATTTTAAAGTGTCAGTATTCAAAAATTACAAATTTTGCTATTTTTTAGAGGGAGGAATGGGGCATTTTCCTGTAGAATCATTATAGGTTTGCATCAAGGCTCCTGACTGAGAAAATGATATTGGAACAGGATATTGGAAACCCTGCTCCCAATTTAGAATGCCAAAGTGTGCAAGAGATCCAGCTTTAACACCAAGCTAAACATTTCTCCCAAGTCTCAAGCATCTTTACCGTTGGTATACACTTGCTGGGTCTGCTAACACATGAAAATGGCTGTTGCATGAGTGAATGACTTCAACTTCATCCTAGGATGAGGGAGGGGGAGGCAAGCTGAAAAACAATACTTTAGTTTCTTTCAACTAGTTTTCATCTCTCCAAGCTGAAAACTGTTATTATCAAGCTGTTACAATATAGACTTTGTTTCACTTTCAGAGAGGAATTTACCTGTACTTTTGTAAACAGTATTTTTACACAGCCATTCATCACAGAATTATGCTTCCTGAACCTGTCATTTTTGAAAACCTTTTTGTACCTCCTAAGTATCCTCTAGAATCATGGTATGTATAAAACCCCAATCTAAAGGATTTGTAAAATCCACGCTGGATTTGTAAAAGCGAACATTCATTTTTCTTGGCATTAGGGAGTAGCAGAGCACTATGTCTGGAGTTTTAATCATATACTATCAAGACTCCATAAATTCAATTACTAAATACTACAAGGGATATGGTAGTGCAAGAGTTGTCTTTACATGCTGTCGAGTTGGCTTTGATTCGTGGCAACCCTATGAATGAGTGATGTCCACCATGTTTTGTCTTCAACAGCCCTGCTCAGCTCCTATAGACTCGTGCCTGTGGCTTCTTTCATGGAGTCAGTCCATCTCATATTTGGTCTTCCTCTTTTCCTGCTGCCTTCTATTTTCCTCTGAATTACTGTCTTTTCCAAAGAATCCTGGCTTCTTATATAATGGGCCCGAAGTAGAACAACTTCAGTTTTGTCAAGAGTATGTTTGCACATTACAAATCTGAGTTGTGACATAAGCAAGAACACAATTTTTCAATCAATCCCAATATTTAAAGTGAGATAATCATAGTTAAATACAGTAATGCAATTAGGCTTCTGAATGTGTCACAACACAAAGAGGTAGCAGAGGTATATCAACTAGCAGCAATAAGCAACGAGTAGTGTGAACTAGTAGGAATCTCAGATGCTTTCTTAAGTTAGTACATTATTAAAATGAAAGGAATGATTGGGGGTGAGTCCAGAGGGCTACTCTTACCAACCAACATGTAAAATGACAGTCTCAAAAAGTAACCATGGTGAACATCAAAAGTAATTCTATGCCATGGGTTCCTCTTCCATTAGGCACACCAGTCATTTCTGCTTTCCTGGGACTGTTCCAACCAGAATACAAATCTGTCCCTTCCAGTCTGAAAATATCAGAGCTTCTAATTCCATTGTCAAAGATGATTACTTTATTTGGTTTCTCACATAAGCTCCATCAATCAAGACTCTATCATCTGCTCCATTTCACCTCACCTGTCCAAAGGATCTCTAGCTTTCTGGCTCCCATATGATAGGCCCCTCATTCGGCTATTCTTCCCTCTACATATAGTCATTCAACATATATTTATTAATTTAGGCACCATAGTGTACTGGGGAGCAAGAATTACATTGAAGATTACACTCTAAGGTTAAGAAAAAGAATAATGACAGTGCTAAGCAGAAGTGCTCAAGGACAGTAACATGGCAGAGAGTGATCAGTAACAAGGGACCATACTTTAGATAAGGTGACCAAGGAAAGGTCACCCTGCGAAGCTAAAAGGAACAGCTCTGAAAAGGGAGAAGGCAGTATGAAGGTGGTTAGAGGTAGGCATGATTCCTGACCCTGGCTGCCCATTAGATTCGCCAGGAAACAAAAATACTGAAGCCTGGGCCACATCCACAAATATTCTGATTTAATTCGACCTGGGTGGGGCCCAGGCTTAGTGCTTCTAAAAAGTCTCCCTGGTGATGCTAATGTGCAGTCAGGATTGGTTAACATATATATAGGTATTATATGCCATGGTGAAATATCAATTTTATTCTAAGTATAATGGGAAGTCAATGGAGGGTTCTAAAGGACATCATCCTCTAAATACTTTAAAAAGATCATGTGCTTGCTCTGTGAGAATGAACTGTGGGAGGTGAGACAGAGTAGAAAGAGGAACATCAATGAGGAGGCTAGCAGGTACAGAGAAAATGGAGAGATGAAAAGATGCAGGACATATCTTGAATCAATCGAAGTTGCTCATGACTGAGCTGGGACTAGCCATGAATAAAAGGAAGAATGGCAAATATTCAAGGGTTTGGAGATCTTGAGCTTAGGCAAATAGATGGATAGTACTACTCTTTGGTATAGAAATACTAAAAAAAATGGAAAACATTGAGGAATAGAAGACAGAATGAAGAGATATATCTCAGCCCCTCTGCATTCTGTCCTGAACAACTGAGCCCAGAGCCATCAGGTGGGACAGGGCAAGTCAGGCGTTTACAAGGGTGGTGGTGGCAGGGGTGGGGGATTCCACACACAAGGCCAGACTGGCAGGGCGTGTCAGAACCTAAGCAGAGCAAGGCAGGCATCCATGTGAGGGTGTGGGACCCACATGGGACATCAGCCTAACTGGAGTGAGGCAGGAGTCTCTACACACAGAAGTTGCTTGGGGTGGGGATGGTACACTGATGTGCGCTAAGACAGTGACAATGGCGGAGGAGAATGTCCACATGGGACAAGGGAGAAGGCATGGTAGTGAAGATGGAGATTGGTTACATAGTGGGGGATTGATCAAATAAGTAAACATTAGGAATCTTGGAAGCCAAGTTTCTTAATTCACAGAAGGGAGTTATGAACACTGAAAGGGAAACAACTAGAATGATGACGGATTGGAATTGAAGGTACTCATGTGTACTCATGCCTTAAAACACATAGACAGGTTGAAATTCATAGAAGGGTTAATTCTATTTATACACACATGTATAAATATTATCCCCAGCTCTGCTAAAATACCTATTATTTCTTATTTTTTCCAACCCTGATACAGGTAATGAAGATGTCAGAAAACAAGCCATATACCTGGTCTAGACACCAACCACTCCAAAATGAGGCAGGACAGAGGATTCCACGAGGAACAAATCCAAGGAAAAAAAAGGAACTGAGAAATTATTTCATTTTTCTGAGATATCAAGAGGAAATTAAACACTTCTGTCAGAAAGACTGGATATGAAATAGAGGTAGGTCCATAGAGAACCAAGGCAAACAAATCCAGAGTGATCTAAATTAGAACAGTATTTATTTTATAGGGGTGGGAATTGTGTGAAGGAGGCAACAGGGAACTTACGGGGGCAAGGGAAATGTTCCACATCCGGACCGGAGTACGAGGTACACAGGGTATATTCATTTGTTAAAACTCATCGAACAGGAACCTAAGTTGAGTGTATTTCACTGTATACAAATTTTATTGTAACTTTTAAAAACCATACAAAATTTACACTCTCGAACACTACAAGTAACCACCTCAAAGTGACACAGAATTCAATGATAATGGATTACTCAGGTATTACTGAATATTTTTATTTGAAACTGCCTCTGAAACCAGTTGGGGTCATGTGTGGAAAATCATAGAACCATTTCTCCATTACTTTTACTTTGTACTGTGCCTCCCCAAAGACATTATTCAGCTTAATTACTTACTTTGTGCTCCAAAGCTGAATGAGTTTTGCTATTTCCAAAAGTTTAACCACAGATTGAAGATTCATTTACTCATTCAACAGAAGAGATGCTAGGAGAACAGGACGTACAATGCCGCCATCCTTCTAAGTCTTACTTTATAATGGGAAGTGAAAAACATATACATGGAAACACACCAGCAAAGAAACAAAGCAATTTCATATAAGACTAAAAGTTACGAAGGAATGAAAGGGTCATGTGGAAGAGGGTGACACAGAGGGGTGACTTCAGAAAGTGTGGTTAGAAAATTCTCTCTGAGGGGGCACCTTGGAGCTGAGTATTCACATCATTAATGTGGTCATTCATTCATTATACATAAAAACACTTAACTGAACACCAGTGTGCCAGACATTGTCTTCAAGGAGAAAGGAAATAGATTTATAAACAAATAATTACATACAAAAGGGCTTTTAATGGTAATGCTTGGACACAGACACACAAAGGGAGAATTATGAATATGCTAAAGACTCAGAAGGCAATTACTGAGGGGGACTTTGAAGATTTTTTGAACCACAAATGCATCATTTAGATGTGTAAGTCATGGAGTGTTTTTTAAAATCTCTCATTTTGCAGCCCATGATAAATTAGTATCCTCTCTCCCCTCGCACATTGATCAATCACCTTTTTTAAGGTGGTAAATATACATAACAAATAAGTGATCATTTTAAGCATTTTAAAGTTGTGTACAACCATTAATTATTTTTGACCTCCCAGGAATTAAAGACAAGAAACAGACAGGGAGCCATTGTTCACATGTACCCACGATGTGGGGGAGGGGAGGGTCTGGGGAAGAGCAGGTGCTAAATTCTGTTGTTTTGCCTTTCGGTGTCACTGGTCTGGTAGTTGGCTGGGTAAAGCACAGTTAATTAGGCCAAGGTCAAAGGTTCCACCCCCTGAGGACCAGGTAAACCTGTCAGGTTTCCATGGCTTTAGCCTGCCCTCCTATTCCCGGAGAGTGTCCCTCCAAGCTCTGCCTCAGGTCCCTCTGGGGAAGCGGTGAGCAGAAAAAGCTCACAGGACTGACAGAGATACGGCTCAGTTGCTGGATCTTCGCCCATGGGCAGTGCACTCACTACCTTCCAGAGCCTCGGGCTTCAGGATGCTCACTTTCTAAATGCACTCACCCGCTCACTGGAGCTTTCGAAAAGAAGCTCAAAGGCAGAAAGTAATAGAACACAAAAATGGTTAAAGATAAATATATTCTTTTGTACCATTTTGTGGGACAAATCAGTTTTCCTGGTAAATTATCTCAGCTCAGTTTTATGTTATCTGACATAGTGAGATGGATGTTGCAAGTCTGAGCTCCAAAAGGATCTCAGAGTTCTGAAACTTAACATCCTTACTTAAAAAAGGAAACATAGGCAAGAAACTGAAAAGGTTGTCCAAAGTCAACAGGTGACTTACTATCTAAGTTGGGAGAACAAATGCAGGTCTCCTACCACCCAGCTCTCGCTCTTTTCCTTCCCCAGTGCTACCGCCAGGGCCGTGCTGGGGGACAGTGAATGGCATCATACTTGTACTGCCTTTTGGGGGAGGGAAGAGTGGCCTCGATATCCCCCCAATATAAAACACGCATGCACTAGCATGCCAATTAAGTGGGAAAGAAACAGACGTGGTTTCCATCTTCAATTTTATTTCTCAGATGAACAAGAAAAAGATGTGTCTTTGCCGTGCCTGGCACAGGGCAGTCACTCAGCAAACTTTTAAGGGAAGTATTAATGAGCTAGTAGCCACGGACAGAACAGACTGATGCAAGGAATGCGCAATAAAATCTGCAGCTACAAGGCACAACCTGACTGCAAGGTCAAAGGACCCTTCTCTCTCCCTGGGGTCCCAGGCCCAGTGGAAAGAGCTGCATGGGACCAGGGCACGCCACCTATGAGGCCGGAATGAGCAGAAAAGAGGTGGCCCTGCTCCTTCAGGAGGGGACTCGCTTGAAATCTAAAGGCTTAGGTTTCCACCCTGGTTCTGTGTAACCAGCTCTGTGGGACTAACTCCATGTCTTCGATGGTTAACCTAAAGTTAATGAAAGCTTTCATTTCTTAAATTTCCTTCTACAAAAACATTCTTTTTTTTTTTTTTTCCATCTCATAGCCTCATAGCTAAAATGCCGAGGTTCCTCCTGGTGACCAACAGCAGATGGTAATGTTGGAGACCTCATGAGACAAGCAGAGGAGTCTGGTCCAGGTGGATGCGGGGGAGGGGCAGATCTCAATCACAAGGGACAGAACGGAAAGATGACACATCCAAATGTCCACCGCAAAACTAGGAAACCTCTCTGTCACTTCACAGACACTTGCAAGCTCAGTAAGGAGGAAGAAATAAAATTCCTCTCTAGTCTAATTAACATCACCACTCTTGTGTGTCCGTTCCCTTTATATTTTCTCTGTGTGGCTTTTTCTCTCTTTCTTCAGGAAAACGAAGTAATCCTGCTTTAGTCCTTCTTGCTATTGGCCCTAATTTCCCTCTTCTGTGACCCCTTTCTCTAATTTATGCAACTAGTTCAAGAAAGCTGGAATGAAAAAATACAGCACGCAATTCTAGCAGTAGTAGCAATGGCTTTGCTGCACCTCACGCTGGGTTTGTCATCATCAGCACCAACTTGCAAGATGGACGAGAAATAGGTGTAGGTTTGTGAGTGAGGAATCAATGCATCGAGCACAATGTTTAAAGAGGCCCAGCTTTATAAGGGGCTATGCTAGGCCCTGTGTGGCCTCAAAGAGTTTGAGAATATAATAAACCACAAGCCCTGATCTCGAAAAATTTCTAATCTAATTGCTAGGGAACCAGAGAGACACAGGTGACAGGTAGGGAGACACCTGCATGTCTAGCTAACCGGGATTTCTGGAATCTCAGTGCAGGGTACCCTTTGCAGAAAACCGCCGAAGCTTCCTGGGAAGGACACTGAGATTAGAGGAGAGAGGTAAAGGCTGCCTTAAATTCTGAACGGGGGATGGAAGGCCCAGTAAGGAAACCCATCGCGTGCCGGCATGCTGGAAATTTGTGTGCCTCAGCTAACAGGACGAGTCGGGTGAGGAGTGTACCCCGGAGTGTACTCAGCACTGTCCCTAAGACTCCTCTGGCCTGGGTCACGTGCAAAAGTGGAGCCCAGTAGTGGTGACAGCATTAAGAGTCCTGGTGACAAAAGATGAGAAGCAAGAGCATGAATATGAGTCACATGGGGCCTTCCAGGTGTCAGAGCCCAGACCATTATGTTCAACTTGTGTGTCCTCTTTCCTAACACAGGAAGGAGGGCACAAATGGAGATGTGCGGTGGACGTTCGTCTTACAGACACTTACGTAGGGAGGGAAAGACCGCTTCAGGCTGGGGAAGTCAGACCCCACCAGAGATGTCTCTGCTTATTTTTGCCTCCCTGGCCTCCTGCCTCACCTTAGGAGTTGGACCAACTGCTGGTAACAGTCATCCGCCCCCTCAGTAATTTTTACCTGGAGTGTGTGGGCTGGGGGAGAAGGACCAATATCCCTGGGTGTTCGGGGACAGATGAGGCATCCGGGCACTGAGGGTGAAGTAGGCCCAAGCACAGCGTGCTCGGAGGGCGGCATGAAGACGCCCTGGCCAGAGTGGCGTGCTGTTGCAGACGAGCCACGGCAGGAGTAAGTTCAGAAAGAGTTCATTCAGTACAGACACATTTGAGGTGGTGGCCAACTTGTCTGGCAGCTGTTTAAAAAGCGAAAGAACCTTACCTCCTTTGAAAAACTATATGTTAAGTCCAAAGTAGAAGTGTTGTTTCCTCAAAGGCCTCACAATGTGGAAAGTATGCTCTCCTTGGATTCCAAAGGATCCTGGTGGGAATCACAGCTCTACCAATTTAACAGCTGCATGAAAGTCTTCAAGTCGCTTCACCTTGAATTTCACATCTACTAAAGGAGCATCAGTAACTCTGATTTCCCAGGACTGTAGGAACTGAGATTGAGTATATGAAAGACCTTAGCTCAATAGCTGGCACATAGGAAAAAGTAAAATGCCAGACAAATCTGGAACCCAGAGTACCCGATGACATAATGGAGGGACTGTCCTGCGCTAGAGCCCTCATCTGGTTCCTACGCTGATGACAGCAGGCGGCTCCTCTTGGAGTTCTCTTTGTTTTCTGAGGAACATCTCTCTGTTCTCTGGGGAAAGGAGCAGAACCACTCCAGATTCTTCTTAAATTACTGATGATCAACAAAGCTGAAGCCATACACATTTACATAAGTGGCTGGACTGTTAACTCTGGAGCCATAGCACCTGATAAGACGTGCTTTCATTTTTCAACAGAGTGAGTTTTTTTTGCCCCAAGACAAAGATTGAAAAGATAACTAAGGAAAAGAGAACAAGTAGAAGAAAAAAATCTGGGCAATAGAAAAAACATATGACAGTGGCTAGAAACATCAAGAGACATGATGCTGAACAACCTGGGACCTCAGCAGAGACTGCGGCCAAAAAAGAACTCAGAAGTTACCAAAACAGGTGATTCTAAGGCCTGATTTAACATCTGGTGGGCAATGAATCTAACAGTAAGACTAATTTAAAAAATTTCTCTCCACTCCTTCCAGTCCTACAATTCCAACTATAACAACCGAGTCTTAAACCTGCACTGGTGAAAACTAAACAAGTATTCAAGGTTAGGAATTTAGTGTTCATTGTTTCTGCCATTTAGAAGATGGAGTAAATTGCTAGGTACAGTTGCTTAAAATCTTATATTCCTACTCTCAAAGTTAAATGCACACGCATTTAATATTCTTGTTCAAATGATAAACGTTGGGGATAGCACAAAGAATATAAAGGTTAGAATAATAATTCTTCTTTAACAAGAATCTTTCCTATCTTGCCTTGTCCATACCTCTTTGTAGCCTAAGTTACACATGGTGTAACTTAGGTGAGGCAAGGAAAAAACTGAAGTTCTCATGTGCTTGTAAGACTCATTTGCAGAATCAAGTTTTCCTAGCGGCATGTTTTCTCGTCCTATAACACTTCCTGTTGAATGATTTGCCTCCGTGGGTTGAGTAAAATGTGGACACTCTAGCATAGTTAATATTTATGTGCTTTTAAAGATTATAAATAACTCATATTACTATGAGCAAATCAGAGGCACACATTTAGCCTTCTCTCTCCAGGTATAAAGAAGAGAAGTGTCTTATTCAGATTTGCCTTCAGTCAATTTTGAACTTTCCTCTAGGACCTTCTCCTTACAGTAATCCTTAACTGAGTCTTACCCAGCCCCACAATGTCTCACGATGGGGATAAGACACTGAAGGCATTTTTGATAGAAGTTACACACCAGATAATGTGAGTGGTGCAGCACCCAGGTGTGAGGACAGCCATGAGCGGGCACGGATGTGCTTGGGATGGAAGGAGCCCGCCCACCACTTTGCTCCCTTCTTGATCTCTTGAGCCCACCAAGATTCCTCGGAACCAAAATTGATGGGACACCCAAAACTCACAAGAACATTCCTCCAGAACATCTCAAATGCATCTTTGCTTTCAGGCTGAGCCTGCCTCCTTAGGTGCGTGGGCAGCTGCCCAAAGGGGCCGAGTTGAAGGACCAGTTCATGACAAAGTCACTCAATAAAGGTACCACTCAGAAGAGGGTTCTGACTCCCGATTCGAGAAGATCCCATATATGCCTACGTGAATAACGTAAATTTTAAAGCTGGGATTTTAGAAGCACATTCAAATATACCTCAAAAGGAAAAACAGAGGGCATTTTCTTTTAGATAAGATTAAATCTGAGATGAGACTTTTCGTTGGCCCTACTTTTTAATTAGCTTTTCTTGTAAACACACTCCCTTCTATGCCATACGCATCTTCTGAAAAAACACAACTCAGGAACATACGTCCCCAGTAGTAGTCACTGACAAGCTGTACTTAAGGTAAAGGTCAAACAGATGTGGGAAGTGACCGGCACACTCAACAAAATGCCACCTGGCCTAATCTGCTTTCAAAGCCACTGCCAAAATGTTTGCACGCAGTCCTCGTCATAAAACCCAAGCTGTTGGGCTCACTGCCATTTATATTTGTGAAAGGCCGTTGTTTTTATAACTAGAACATGGTGAGGCTATGGATTCTGAATTATAATAACCTTTCAATGATCTTGTCTAGTGGGGTAACAGAAGCAAATGAAAGTTACAAATACATTGACTGCCTTATTTTAGCTTATACCACAAACTTTTACACATGCTGTTAAGAACTTATTTTTAAAACTCAATTTTGATTTTCTTTCTCTCACTCACGACCATTGAGTATGGCTGACCAAATAGAGAAGGAAATGAATGAAAAAGAGGGACAATAAAAGGATGTCAAGGCTAGGAAGTTAACTAACTGTTATACAGGATGGTAGAAAGGGACAATCTTTCTCCTCGAATCAGACATTCTGAAGGAGTTCAATGAGACCTATTGTCCAATGCGATATTCCTAGTACCACATCTCGAAAAAATGTTTATGAAGCCTCTGCTTGACAAAAAAAAATCTTCAAATACATTCTCTTCTTCTTTTATGTCTCTGATAGAAAGTTTTGTCAGCCATGGAGCCAAAATACGATATAACTTTACCTATCTGTCATAATATTGCCCTCTATACTTACTCGAAAATGCCTGCTCTATAAAGATGAGAGTCAAAACATGTGCAGCTCATGTCATAATCCATTTTTTTTTCTTTTCATATTATAAGGGAGTAGATTTCTCAATTAAGATGCATTTTAAAACTGGCCTCATTCTATACAAAAGAAATAACTTAGATATATTGGGGACCGCCAACACATACACAAATGCTTGTTTTTATTTCTTTCAACTTTTTAGGATTGCCCATTTCCTCTGGTTCCAATCCAATCATATGTGCTATCCTTTGGGTCTTTACAAATTACACTGAAATAATATAAAATGTTACGCTGTGCCTCCCTCTGTAGAGCTTGGAACGCCTTTGAGACATTATCTCATTTTGTTATTTCCAACAGGGGCCAATTGTGTTATGTCTACCCCCAGAGATCACTGTTAGCAGCAGCCACCCTCTCTTGAACTTGTAAGTGGTTTAGGGAACTGAAAACGAGTTTACCAATGGATATGAATCAAGTGTAGGAAACCAGTACCCACTGGTGGAACAAAAGACCTTGACCGTGAAATCACTTGTGACTGGAATTTGGTTAATCACAGGAGAAAATAGCTTCACGAGAGCAGGGATGCTGAAACCTTATTTTTTCAAAGCACTTTCACTTACTCACTTTCAAAACTGATCTAATTTTAGATGAAATGACCATGACAAAAAGAGAAAGTGTCTTGCCCAGAGATGGTCAAACTAGATAGGGGCAAAACCATTTCATCTAAAGTAGTCCTTCTCCTCCTCCTTCTCCATCACCCTCATCTCCCTCCATAATGCCACCCTTTTTTCCCCACAGCACTTACAAGTTTCTGACTTGTTTTGTTTACTCACCCTGTTCATTTGTTTTTATCTGTCCCTTTTTGTCTAAACCCTATGAGAGCAGCAACCTTCCCATTTCAGGTGCCCTGAGTGCCTAGAATACAGCTTGTGCTCCATAAATGTACTTGACATATCATAAGAGCATAATATTTGTTCAGCGAGTATTTCTGAATGAATAAATGACCACAACTGGAATCCCCAGGTGGCAGTGCTTTTAAAGAATTCTCAAAATGGAGAAGAGCTGTCTTACTGCCAAATCCCTTGTCTGGTTAAAGCAGCAAAGACAGGGCAATGGTCGTAGGCAGCCCAGTGACAAAGACACAGAAAGGCATGGACACTTGCTTCAGTCCTTGAGAACTGCAGCTCCCTGAAAAAGTCTCTGAAGACAAATAATTCTTTGATGCCTATAAAAGATGAACAGTATATACATTCTCGGTCAATTCTACTCCCTTCCCTCATTTTTAGCAACAAATGAAGTTCAGGGGCAAAGTCACAGAAAGAAACGAATGATAATAGATAAGTGATAGCTCTCTCCTTTGGGCTGTGTTCAAACCTCAAGCAATCAGTCTGGCAGTTCCCCAAAAGGTTAAATATAGAGTTACCATAAGACCTAGCAATTCCACTTCTAGGCATAGCCAAGAGAAATGAAAACGTACGTCCACACAAAAATGTGTACATGAATGTTTATATAGCAGCATTATTCATAATGGCTGCAAAGTGGAAACAACCCAAATGTCTATAAACTGATGAATGGATAAACAAAATGTGATATATGCATGAATGTGATATATGCATAAAATGAATATTATTCAGCAATAAAATGATATGAAGTACTGACACATGCTACAACTTGGATGAACTTCAAAACTATTATGTGAAGTAGAAGTCAGTCAGCCACAATGGACCACGTATTATATTTGATTCCATCTACATGAAATGTCTAGAATAGGCAAATCTAGAGAGGCAGAAATTAGGTTGGTGGTTGCCTGAAGCTGAGGGGTAATGATAGCAGTGGGTACAGGCTTTCCTTCCGGGGTAATAAAAATGTTCTGAAAGTAGATAGTGATCATGGTTGTCCAACTCTGAATGGTGTACTTGGTAAAAAACTACTGAATTGTATACTTTAAATGGGTAAACTGTGTGAGAGTTGAAATATATCTCAATTTTTTAAAAAAGCTCATGCAATAACCGAATCCTTCTGCAATCTGCAGAGGACAGGGGATGTTGAAGGCCCCTGTATGTGCCTTAAGGAAGGATAAAAGCAGCCCTGCCATGAAACATCCGGGGTTTTATGAGCGCTGACCCCGCCCCCTTACTCTCCACACTGGTTGCCTTGCTCCAACAAGCTTGCCTTGGGCTCCTTTTTAATCTCACACATTCAACAGACTTTTGCTGAGCACTTAGTGCATGCCAGGAGCTGTGTGAGGCACAGGACCTGCGGATGGAGGAGGAGTTTGCTTTGTCTACCACTTTCGTAATTATTCTTTCAACCACAGAGCAAGAAACAGCAAAAGGAGAGACCTAAGTGGTATTCTGTTGTGGGTTGTGGGCAGAAAAGAATTTTTCATTTCTGGTTCCAGAAGGGTGGACTCATGTCCACACCAAAAAAGCACACACAGGTCTGGTGTGCCAATATCTCAAAGGAGGAGTAGAGCAGAGTGTGGGGGGTGGGAGGGCCCCAGGAGTCAGATCTGACAGGAAGCTGAAGACACAACGCCCCCGGTGGGGGGAGGGGAGAGGAGCATGAACCAGTGCCAAACACTACCCTTAAATTCCATCTGGCAGAACTGTGGGTGTTTCCATTCTATTTATTTATTTATTTATTTTTTAAGGAAAGAGGAGGTGGGGGGAGGAGGGAGAGAACACAAGTTATTACTCAGCATTTCCATCATGTTTAATGTTTGCAAAGCACTCCTGTCCTCACTTAGTCCTGAACTGCCTGAAATAATAAAGGCATTTGAGAACCCAGCCAAGAACTCTAAGTACTGAGCCGATAGATATAAGAACCTATCACTGCCTCTGGTAAGGTGGGCACTATTAAAAAAAATTAATCCTTGGATAGGAGACCACCTTGGAATACCAGGTGCTGTAGGCGAATAAATAAATTTAAAAAAAAAAACAGAAAAAAAATTAATCCCATAAAATAAATACTATTAAAAAAATAAATCCAATATAATAATCTCTGTAAAGCTCACATGCCACTTGGTGGTGAAAGAGCTCAGTAAGCTCATGTTCTAAATCTTCTCATTCCTACCCTGACACATGTCCACTTTTACAGACCGGGCACTGTTGTCCTTCTTTGAGATGACAGAGTTCTACGGCTGGCACACCAAATATTTTATGGCAGCAATTAACAACTTCCCGCTGTCAGCACCTACAGCACCTGGATCACATTCAAGATGCAGCACTGATAAAGTGACAAGTTTTTTTTCATGATTGTCTATCCTTGGACCAGCACTTCAGGCGAACACACTGCTGTGTGAGATGTAATATGCAAAGAGCACTGTGGCTTTGGAATGCAAGCTCTGGAACATACTTGAAATGGATGTGTGCTGTGTGTCTGTGTTTATATTTATATTCAACCAAGCTCAGTGACCACTTTAGCTTGTCCGTAGGAACGCAATACCTTTAGAGATGTTCACTGGTCAACTGGGAGGCTACCTGGCAAAGTATAAACAGTATGCACACTAAAAATTACTATTCATATGAGGACAAAGTGCTTTCATTAGCTACTTCGAAAAACATGTTGGTGTCACATAAAAATGAAAAAAGAATTTTGAAAATGTATTTAAAAGACATTATCGACTATTTCAGATCAAATCTCTGCTCTTCTCTCCTATACTCTACAGGACAATTAGAAAAGCTTGGCACTACCACACACACACACACACACACACACACACACACACACACGCACGCACGCACACACACACGCACACACGCACGCACCCAAGAGCTAACATGGTAAAGTGAAGAATTACCAGGTCAAGATCTAAAACAGACTAAAACTCAGAAAGATGAGGCCAGCATTTGGGGCTGTGTCTCTCTTGAGCATCTGGTGAACTAAAGGAAGGTTCCTGAGTGGCTGAGCAGCATTTCTGATGGCCTTGCGGGGAAGGAGGACAAAAACGGGGGCTCTGGGACTGCCAAGGAGTTGGCTATAATTTTGGGCAAAACAGACTAAGGAAAAAAACATTACTACAAATGAAGATAATGATAAAAGGTTTAACAAACAGGAAATAAAAGTTGGAACTCTTTAATGTAATAATTCTAAAAATGTATGCACCTAATAACCGTTCTGAGAACGTATAAAGTAAAAAACTGAAATCGCTATAAACTGACATAAACTGCAGTCACAGGAAGATTTAATACAGGTCTCTCAGTAACAAGAAAAGCAGAAAAAAGTTATCATATAGCAAATTTGAAAAAAAAAAATAACAGAGAAATCAGAATATAATTATCCTCTATAGAACTTTTCACCCAACGATCCTAAAATATACATAAAATATACAATCTTTTCAAGCCCATAAGGAAGAGTTACAAAAAACTGCACATATGCCTTTTACCTGTAAGTTGAAAAGATGTGTGTCCTTAGAGACCCACTGTCGGAATTAATCTGGCCCCTGACAATGAGGTATGACCTAGTAAGGTTTGAGGGGACTATGGTTTCGATATGCAAAGAAGTCCCCAAAAGATAACTAGATTGTCCTTAGTGTCTTGGAGACTTAAGGACGCCATGGAATCCACATTTGGCTGGACCTGAGATGGTGAGGATGAAAGGAAAAGAGAACAGAGTGGGGAGAGTCCGCACAGCCCTCCCTCTCTTCTCTTTGCCCTTGGGAGATGCATGATAACACTTAGTGTTTTGCAGAAAAGAGAAGGATAATGCAAAACTCCAGCTCTCTGCCTA
>NW_011888834.1:5646136-5648854 GCF_000151845.1 Pteropus vampyrus | reverse complement strand
GCACACACACACACACGCACACACACATGCACACACGCACACACGTAAGAGCTAACATAGTAAAGTGAAGAATTACCAGGTCAAGATCTAAAACAGACTAAAACTCAGAAAGATGAGGCCAGCATTTGGGGCTGTGTCTCTCTTAGAGCATCTGGTGAACTAAAGGAAGGTTCCTGAGTGGCTGAGCAGCATTTCTGATGGCCTTGCGGGGAAGGAGGACAAAAACGGGAGCTCTGGGACTGTCAAGGAGTTGGCTGTAATTTTGGGCAAAACAGACTAAGGAAAAAAACATTACTACAGATGAAGATAATGATAAAAGGTTTAACAAACAGGAATTAAAAGTTAGAACTCTTTAATGTAATAATTCTAAAAATGTATGCACCTAATAACTGTTCTGAGAATATATAAAGTAAAAAACTGAAATCGCTATAAACTGACATAAACTGCAGTCACAGGAAGATTTGATACAGGTCTCTCAGTAACAAGAAAAGCAGAAAAAAGTTATCATATAGCAAATTTGAAAAAAAATAACAGAGAAATCAGAATCTAATTATCCTCTATAGAACTTTTCACCCAACGATCCTAAAATACACATAAAATATACAATCTTTTCAAGCCCATATGGAAGAGTTACAAAAAACTGCACATATGCCTTTTACCTGTACGATGAAAAGATGTGTGTCCATAGAGACCCACTGTCGGGATTAATCTAGCCCCTGACAATGAGGTATGACCTAGTAAGGTCTGAGGGGACTATGGTTTCGATATGCAAAGAAGTCCCCAAAAGATAACTAGATTGTCCTTAGTGTCTTGGAGACTTAAGGACACCATGGAATCCACATCTGGCTGGACCTGAGATGGTGAGGATGAAAGGAAAAGAGAACAGAGTGGGGAGAGTCCGCACAGCCCTCCCTCTCTTCTCTTTGCCCTTGGGAGATGCATGATAACACTTAGTGTTTTGCAGAAAAGAGAAGGATAATGCAAAACTCCAGCTCTCTGCCTAAAACTAAAAGGCAGACAGCAGTAACGGTAGAGTCTTCTGTGCAGTCAGGCAGACAACGTAGCTTTTCTATGGCCAAACCCTGCTTCCTTTCCTCCTGGCTTCCCATCTCTTTGTCCCCATTCTACATCTTCCTGTCCTGCCCTAGGAAGCCACATTGGGTTCTAGATGACCACCTCTGCCATTCCACCATTACGAGCATTTACATGGGGGGGGCCGGACCTTGCAAATTCAGCATTGCTATTCTAACAAGCCTTACCCTATGAAAAACTCTGCCTGATTCCCCACCCCATCCCTGCCCCAATCTTCAGAGAATAAATGGGTCTTAAAGGCAGTGTTTTGCTTTCATCCTCAACTTGAGTGGCCTGGATACGTGTTTGTTGCACTCTGGGGGTTTGGGTTAGAATGTGGATACAGGGAGGAGTCATGCTTGGATTTAGAGAGCTTATGTTGGGGCTCAAAGTCTGGAGGTGGGGTCGAAGACTTGACCTGTGCTTTTCAGACAAACCAAGAATCCCGAGTCCTGCCCTACAGCCCACTCACAGATTAGCTGGAACCACCTCCCTAGCCTGACCTAGTTGCAGGAAATATACCAGTAGGCTTTCTGGATCAGCTGCAGCCCTGACCTAATTCTCTGAAGGAATCTCAGCAACCCCAGAAAGTCTCTCCCTCATTTCTCCCCCAATCTGGCAACATTTAGTGCTGAGTAGAAAGAGCCACTTAATCAGCTTCCTTGGCGCTCCCGCCAGCCCCGTGTCCCAAGTGTCTCTCCCAAGCCAGAACTGTGTCGGATCCTCTGCACTCAGTGGTTGGACCCAACATATTCACATACTTTGATTCTGGTGTCTGGGCATGTTTGCACTCATGTACTCAGCTGGCTGTTTTGAAATCACCCTGAGTATGAAATTGTATAATAAGTCTTTCCTGGATTTTCACCAGCACCCCTTGAGGAAGTAAAGCATGTTGATGTTGGCTCTAAGTGCCTTATTAATAAGTAACTTCCACTGTTTTTCCCTTTTGCCCCGTCTGGCAGAAGGCCATCCAGACTCACCCTCATACATCTCCAGGATGTGAACCGTGTCTCCGATCTGAAGGGAGAGCTCCACATCTTGAGAGGCATTATAGTTATAGATCGCTGGAAACGAGAAAGAAAAGGGGAAATGGCATCAATGGCAGTTAAGATATATCATTAAATAGCACATTCTGTGGTTAGTGAATTACTTAATCAACAAATTGCCCTCTACTTAATGATTTCATGTGAGTCACCCACAGTAAAGCAGAGAACGTCTTCCTGGACCCCCCTGCCTGGTGCTTTACATTCTTCCACTCAACACATACTGGTTGGTTGATTACTATGAACCACATTCTGTGTTAGAGGCTAGTAATAGAGTTATAAAACACACAGACATGGTCTCTGTCCCAAGGATTTTTATAAAAGATATTAAACATATTATCACAGAAATAACTATTTAATTAAAGTTATAAGAGTTATGAAAGAAAAAAACAGGCTACGGTGAGAATATAGTGTGGGGTTCCACTGGTTGGTTCCTTTGTTCATCAGACAACAGCCAGACTTCAAGACCACTGAGCTTACGATCTCTAGGACATAGAGTGGACCATCTTCCAGCTTTCCTGACACAGTGATTGGCAGCCAAAGGGCCACTTGTGGGTCCTACCTACCCTCCAATAACAGCCTGACATAGGGTAAATGCCCCAGT
>NW_011888834.1:5631846-5644675 GCF_000151845.1 Pteropus vampyrus | reverse complement strand
CGGGAGTTTTGGGGGAGTAGACAACATCCTAAAACTGGACTGTGGTATTGGTGACTCAACTCTGCAAATTTGCTAAAAATCACTAAATTGTATACTTAAAATGAGTTGATTTTGATGGCATGTAAATTAGACTTCAATGAAGCTGGTTTTTAAAAAAGTAGATTTCTTGTCATTACTCTTACGATGAGTAAGTAATCTGCATCCTTCCAGGGAAATATAACCACCTGAGAGATTCAGTTCTAGCCATTTACCTGACAATCCAAGGAACCCACCTTGTTCCCCGTCTCGCAGCTCTGACGAGGACATGAGGAAGGTCACCGATCCCTCTGCCAGATCCCGCAGGGGTCATTAAAAAGGGCAACTTGGGGCAAGGTGCTTACCCCTTCTGAGTCTGTTTACTCATTAAACAATGTGGTACGTGGCATCCACTCCACTGTCCTGTCTGCCAATTGCGGGTACTTATTGTTCTTCCCTGGGCCTGCACTGCACACTGTGTTTGCAGCTTGGCCATAGGTTTTTCCTTATATCACGGTCATTACATCAATGAGTGAATGGGAAGGAGCACACCTCCAGGCACACCTTTTTCAAGCAGCCTCTCTTTTTGAAGGGAATCACCCAAATAGTCTTCTCCTGTAGTCTTGGCACAGAAGCCTGGACAAATTATGTCAAAATTTATTTACTATTGAGTTATTGTTCTAGACTATAAATTCAGAACAAGGATTGACTGATTAAGTAGGTTAGGCGAAGATGCACAGAACTCAGAAGTAGGAGTTAGTTCCAATCTCTGGACCTGTTTAAGGGCCACCAGACCACAGCTGCTACCCCACTGAAGTTCAACTCCTTCGTCTAACTAAGAGTTGACTCAAATGCTTTGCCCATTAAATATATAGCTGGTTTTCTACAGAAAATGTAACTCTCACATCCTTGAGTCCTCCTAGTCCCCATTCACTGCCTTCCACTGAACCGGTTCCTTCTACTGGTCCTGCTTTCAGATAGAAACAGGAAGTAGTGAGGTTACAATGTCACAATGGGTTGTGTAATGACCGAACTTCATCTCTTCCCTGTTCTTAGTTATCAGGAAAGTAAGCAGAAGCTCTCAAAGCCAGCATCTAGCTCCAAGCACAAACACCTATCAAGAACTGTTGTGCACATACACATGCACACACACACACATACACACACACACACACACACACACACACATACACACACACACACCCCCCACAGACCATAGAGCAATCTGTTTCCTTAAGTCCTAGGTCCTAAATCTGATAACCAAAGTGCTCCAAAAATAATCCCAGCCTTAATTATCCACTTTTGCTTCCATTACCTGTCAAATTCCACCCTCTGCTCCAGTTAAAAATCTTATATTCTCCCCTAAATTCTGTGTTCCACCTATAGTTCATTCCTGCCTGGAACAACTTACCTTTTCTTTATGTAACTCCAAAGCTCACATTCACAATTCAATTCAACAAATGACTACGGAGTCTCTAGTACCCTAGTATTATCTGCCACCGATCAGAAAGTAAACCCTTCACAAATGGGGACCTAGTTACACATTACTTTTGTCTTTCACATTTCATGGCACTGGATTAGACCCAAAGAAGGTCCTTAAGGCACACTAGTAACTTTTATAAAATCCACCAATCGATTCAGTTATTCACCACTTCTTTCCCAAACTCCAACATACTTCTGTTTTCCTCAGAAGGAGGAGCCATGATTCTCCACCACTCGATAAAGGAAAATATCAAAATTGCTTCTTTGTCTTATTACGCAATTGAGAATCTGCCTTCCCAGCCCAAGCTTTCAAAGAGATCCCCATGGGAAGAACATCCCTTCAACAATGGCTTTCACTGCAGTGAAAAGTCACTGGTCAGAGGATATTAGTATTGTTTCATGTTTTGGGCAGAAGTATCAACAAGACTTACAAACAGTTGCACCTGTCATCTATTCATTCCAACTATGCACTTTAGAACTGTGCCCTCTTCAGTCTCCCTGAGTACACCTCACTTCTACTGTATTGTATGGCTTCATTTCTATATATAATATGGTAACTGTATGGAGTGGGTACCACGTACCACATTATTTAATGAGGAAACTCAGACTAAGAAGGGGTAAGCACCTTTGCCCCAAGTATCCCAGCTTTACAAGCAGAAAGGCTATAGCTAGCACTGGTCCTGTGATGGCCCATTCATCATATTTTGCCACATTGGTCCATAATGGTGAAAAGTATGCCCTGGAATAGCCTGGAAACAAAGAGAAGAGCTTTACAGATTCTCAATATGTTGCCTTTGATTTCGCTCATTAAATGAGAATGCAGCTTCTAAAAACAAGCTTTATGGTACAAATCAATGGCTGGTGATCACACTGTGAATCTGGTGCGATTTCAAGAACAGGCATACAACTAGTACACTGAGTGGATCACGTTTTCTCCCTGGGATGTGAATAACTACTACAAAGACAAAGAAGGAAAACAAAGGAGAAACCCTCAGGGTTCAAAGGACAGAACTGAAGATCAACTCTGCCACTTAAACATGCATAACTTTAAATGAGTTGCTCAGTCTGGGCCTCAGTTTCCCATCTGTAAACTAGGCATTGGACCAGATGACTCTAAGGGTCCCCATGGCTCCAACAGCCTCCGATTCATGAGATGATAAGAGGCAAGAGAAATGAGTTGCGTCGTTTTGAACTAGCAGGCATCACCACAATCTCTTGTTTTTTGTCTGAGGAAATTAAACGAGAACAGGGAGTTGCTGTATATAAATCGCCGTGCTGGCTGCTATGTGCAAGGTTGAGGAAGACGAATTGCTGGAATTCTTCCCTAAGCAGCTTACTGTTTATATCACAAAAGTGTAATTTTGCAGAGCCAAGAAGACTAGACAGTATGTCCAGAAATGTAAAATAGTTTGTATTTACCAGATCTTTAAGTTTGCCTTTTTTTAAAAAAAAAAAAAAAACAGGCTGATGAGAGGGAAAAAAATTTGAAGTCTTAGGCTTATGCAACAAGAAACCAACAGAATAGACTAATAGGACCCAAAATGAGGATTAGTTCTGATGATGAAAAGTCTGTGGCCTACTAGTATTTACTCTAATAAATTAGGCTCTTTCATGAATCCTCAAATTACAACCCTTGAAGAATTACTAAAACACGATGTTTTCTATTAGTCTTTTGGTAGAATCTAACAAAAGATCCAGCGAACACAGAACGAAGTCCCAATTTGTGTTATATACTATTCAGAACATTAAAAGATGATCAAACTTCATCTTTTTCATTATTATATTAATCTTCCTACTTTCGGCCATTGGAACTATGTAGAAAATAAAGGGCCCTACATAGCTCATCGTTTATCTTCTCTGTAGATTTAATGCAATTAGAAAACCACTCAGGCTTTCTTTTGCTCCAAATCAATAGAAGATCTGATGCCAAAAAGTAAAAATCTATGGTTTTACACTGATCGTTCCAATAAGGCTCCAAACTATGCTTTTTCGGTTGAGGTGACCATCACATTGCATCTCCATTCAGAACTTTCCAGGCCAGGAGCTATCAGATGAGGACCTTTGCTTATAATTTCCACCATCGGTCCACAGGAGGATGTTCATACAAGATTCTTAACTTCATTCTCTAGACTGTTTAGGAGGTCAGAGGATTTAATGACCCAGTTATTGATTATTCTTTAGAAATCTCTATTTTAAGCATTTTATCTCCTTGTGGATGAAATCAATAAATATCTTTAACGGGAGAGATTTCACAGACGTAAACTCGAGTACAGTTTATTTATGTCCTCACTAGTACCAAATGATTACTATAAGTCATGTCATTTCAATTAATATGAAATTAAATTTACATGAATTATTTAAAGGAGAAAGGCTAAAATGAGGCAACTGAAAATTACAAAAAAGTAATTATAGAACAAAAAAGTCTATGTTCTACAAATGCGGGGAGCTTTTTCCCACAGCTTCCTCATCTAAAAAATGGCAGCAACAGTACATTCTTCACATGATTTTGTGAAACCAAAGAAAAGGTATGCAGTGCTCCCAGGACGATGACTAACACCTGGTGGATACTGAGTCAATGTCAGTCACCTTCCCCTTTCTCCTTCCCTTTTCTTGCCCTGTCCAGCTTCCCACTTTGAGCACGGTGGCACCCACATCCGCAAAGACCGACACTACCATCCTCACCACCAAGTCAGTGGAAGTCAGTCAGTGAAAACGAGGGACCAGGAAGGACTGTAGTGTTAACAGAACAAGCTAGTCTCAATAGTCCTTCTATGATAAAGGTTGTTGGACAATGAAATGCAGGTGTCCTTAAGAACAGTAAAGCTATTTTACTGCGGGCGACTAGGTACAGAGCTCCCCTAAGAAGCAGCATGAGAGTCAGTGAATATTTTAATATTTTAACCATTTTCTTGTTGCCCCTTCTGAAGGATTTCTGCAGTGATTCAACTGAGGTACTAGAGTGTTATTCAGAATACTAGTGATGCCTCAATCATGGACCCACTGTAGTATTCTCAGTCTGGATAAGACATTAGAGGTGCACATTCTAATGTTATTCGTGACTATAGTTCCATTCGCTTCTATACTTTTCAACTGATCTCTTTCTTGTTAAGGAAAAGTAAAAGAGAAAAAAACCTGAGGGCAACTGAGGCAGGATTTTAATGATGAAGTAAAAAATCTAACTTTCTAACAAGCTCAGAACACCTTCCCCAATTGAACAGGTATTATTATCAGGTTCTTCCTGGTAGATGTTCTTATTAAATTAAAATTAAACAGTTAAGATAAAAATAGTCAGATCTAAGACTGTGTTGTGTCCACTGTGTCTAATTTATAGACAGAAATCATAATTGAAGAATAGCGAATCTGAAGATAAAAGCCACAGATTATCGTGGACTCTAGAACAAGTACCTTGAAATGACAAGGAAAACGTCAGTGACTATTTTCTCCATACATACATGAATTTGAGACAAAAAAAAAAAAACAAAAAAAACCAGTTCTCCGAGAAAAGAAATGATCCCCAACCAAGCTGCAAACCCATAATTTACAATCATCAACCTGAAAATGCAAATAGAGCAGCAGCAGCTTTGGACCTGCACTCAACATCTCAGCAGGGCCTGTCCTGGGACAAGTTAGGCCAGTTGCCCTTGCCCCACAGATCATCTTCAGGAGGGGCTTAGAACTGCACCCAGCTTCTTCAGTATCATATACACTAGAGCCGCTTCCTACTGCAAGCACAGTGAGAAAACAGAATGTATGTGTGTGTGGCCACGAGGGAGGAGGGAACGAGAGGAGCAAACAGCTGAGAAAGCAAGAGACTGAAGGTATCTGGAAAATCACTCACATCCCCTTGTTCCATAAATGAGGAAATGGAAGCCGTGTGTGTGTGTGTGTGTGTGTGTGTGTGTGTGTGTGTCTGTAAAGTGATAGACCAAGGTGAAACAAAATCACAGTCAGGCCACTGAAGATACTTTCTGCAGCTTGGCCAAAAAACTATCATTCTGGACTCTTAGGCAAGCCATTTAATTGTTTCAGGCTTCGGTTTCCACATCAATAAAATGACATGTTGTTAACTGGTATTTTGTCCACTTCTTAGGGCTGCTGTAAGAATAAAGTGAGAAGAAACATAAAAATGAGTAATTATCAGTAATGTCTTTGGAACCAAGATTTTTGAGCATAAGAGAAAAGACAAGTACAAAATAAAAAAAAAAAAAAAAAAGATAAATAATTCTGGGCTAACCTATTTGAATTGGAAATATCAGTATGAACTTGGAATATTTTTCTTTCTTAAAAAATATGTATTTCACTTCTGTTTGTGGGCACAGTGGACTAGGGAACCCATCGGGGATCAGATGAACCATTTTGTCTTAAAAACAACTAAAAAATGGGCAAATTATATGACACAGTAGTTTTCAGACACTTAACAGCATGCAATGTAGGAGAGTGATGCCTGAGAGAGCATAAACAGATGAGGGAAGTTTGCAATTCCCTGTGTTTCCTGCTTGAAAAGAGTTTCCAGGAAAAACGACAGGGAGGAGAAACCCAAACAGAGCCCAGTAGTCACCCGGAGCTGAAGAAAGGGAGTTGAGAGTCCAGGAGGGTAAAGATAGCTAAAATATGCAGGGCAGAGACTCACAGAGAGGTGGGCTGGGAAGTCCCACCAAAGTCTACAGCCAATCACTGGTCAGCATGTTCATGTGAAGAGAATACCAAGGCCAAGAAAAAGAACCACTAGAAAAGTACAGGAAATAATTCCCAACCTTCACACGAGAGTGGGAACAGTTCACATTCTCCTCAGCCAGAGTCAAAAAACCTGATGATCTGTGGTCATTGGGTCGAGTACTCACAAAAGTATTGCCTTAGTTGTGTCACCAAACTGGCCCTAGGCTAAAGGCTATGGTCCCACCTAACAAAAAGCAAATGCATACCTGGAAAGGAAAAAGTTTTCTCATGACTTAACTGTATCCCAGAACAAGATAAAATTTATAATGTCTGACATCCAGTTTAAGATGACCAGGCATGCAAAGGAGGAGGAAAATATCATCTATTGTTAGAAGAAAAATGAAACAACAAAAAAAGACCCAGAAATGATGTAGATCAGGCAAAAGAACAAGTCCCAGTTAACTGAAGAGGATTCAAATCACACAAAACATGCTCTTTGACTATAAAAGAATTAAATTAAAAATCATTAACAGAAAGATATTTAGAAAAAACAAAATATTTGCAAACTACATAACACACCTCTAAATAACCTAGGACCATTCAAAAACCAATGTAATCCACCACATTAAGATGAAAAAAGAAAAAAATATGAACATTTCTATTAATGGAGAAAAGGCATTTCATAAAATCTGATATCCATTCATGATAAAAAAAAAAAGCTGTATCTTCAACCTGATAAAAACCATATATGATACACCTATTGCTAACATCATTCCAAATGGTCAAATATTAAATGTGCTTCCTTAACACCCAGAGCAAGCAAGGATGTGTGCTCTCATCACTTCTATTCCACATTTTAATGGTAGTTCTAGCTAGTGCAGTAAGGCAAGAAAAAGAAATGGAAATCTTACTAATTGGAAGGGCTGACATAACGCTGTGTTTATTAGCAAATGGCACGATCATCTATAGAGAAAATCTTAAGGCATTTACAAAGGAGTTACTAAAACTAATGATGAATTTAAGGAAGATTTAGGACCCAATGTTTTGTCAATATAAAAAAATCCATTGCATTGTATTTCTCTATACTATAACAAGCAAGCTGAAATTGCTGGGTTATGATACAAAGTGGTATCTTCCTAGAGATTGCAGGTGAAACAGTCTGAAAACCAGTGTCACAGAGAAACTCTGCACAAGTGTACCAAGAAATATGCTCAAGAATGTTCGCAGTAGTGATGTTTGTAATAACAAAAATTAACTAGAATCAACCCATGTCCACTGAAAGGAGAATAAAGAAATTATGGTATATTTAAATATAGAATACAGCAGGGAAAATGAATGCATGCACCTTACCCCACAGATCATATTCAGGAGGGTCTTAGAACTGCACCCAACAGTTCTAAGTTTGTACACCAAGTTTGTACACATACCACTAACAAAATATTAAGCAAATTTTTTAAAAATCACAGGAAAAAAATACACAGGATGATGCCTTCACACAAAATTCAAAACTCTTGCAAAACTAAATGAATTCGGTTTTAAAAATATACACATACATGTCGTAAGGCCATATAAAATATTTGTGGAAATAAAATACAGTAATTTCAGGATATTTTTATATCCAGGCTGGAGCTGGGATGTCATATTATCAGGGGGGAGCATGGGTAGGGGGCTAATATACAGAGAAGTTTTTTTGCATCTCATTGGATGGGAATACATGTGAGTTTTTATTACTGTTTATATTACTCTTTATATTAATTTTTCCCATGTTTAAAATATTCTTTTATGTATTCAATATTTAATTCAAACAAAGAAAATCAGATTTACATGTACATATGCATGGGGGAGAGTATTCATGACAGAGAAAAACTATTTTACACTATTTACTGTGTTAACGTGTACCTTTAAGTATATCATCCCAGCAGTTCACAAACTTTAGCAAGCGTCATAATCACCTGGAGGGCTTGTTAAAAGAGACTGCTGGGCCCTACTCTAGAGTTTCTGATTCAGTAGGTTAGAAATGGGGCCTAATAATTTGCATTTGAACATGTTCCCAGATAGCACTGAAGTCAACACTTCAAGAACCTCTATAGTACTGTATTCAAGCCTCATGCTAACCAGCAAGGAAGAGGCAACATGGACCTCATTTTACAGATAAAGGAAGGTAATCTATGAAAGATTAAGGGGTCTGCAATATTATATTATTGTTAATCATACCAGCTCTGGACTCAGACTACCTCAGTCCAAACCCCGACTCTGTATTTATTAATTCTTTTTGGATATAATTTAACCTCTTGCTGCCTCAATTTCCTCACCTGTAAAATGAGTACAATTACAGCATTTCACATATTGGGTTCTTGTGAGGATTAAGGGATAATAAATGTAAAGCATTTAAATTTCTTCCCTGGGTAAATGTTAACTAAGTTAGTAAGTGGTAGAGCTGAAACTCATATCTAGGTCTTCATATTCATTTTCGATCATTGTCAACATAAATGCCTTTTGAACCATGAAACGTTGGTAAGTCTCACAAAACCTTTCTTAAAAAAAAATTTTTTTTTTTAAAGAAACCTTTAAAACTGAAGGACTTTAATGGAAATTCTAGATCTAAGTGCTCTTTTCACATATAAGAAAACTAAGATCCAGGATGAAGTGTCTTGCTTATGATCATACAGCTGGTTAGGGGCGGTCTGGGAGGAGCAATCTAGAATCCTTTTTTTCAAGGCCACATAAGTACTCTTTAAAATAAATTTTGCCTTGCATTGAATGTGCTTCTAAAATAAACAATGAAAACAGTGGAGGAATAAAAACAAATGATCAATTACCATTTATGCAATGAATGAATGATGGAATGAATCAAACCAGCAAGCATCAGATTAGTCTATGAACAAAAGGAGCTAACTTTCTAATTTATTCACCTTATACACACACACACACACACACACACACACACACACACACACACACACACATATTTTTAGTAACCACAGAACCTTTTCTTTTCAAGATAAAATTAGTTGGAGTGGATTCAATGCAAAGATATGGAAAATTCTTTTCAATCTCATTTCTTCCTCTAGTCTGAAGAAAGGTGACTACATTATTTCTATGATTTAATTTTAGAATGAAAAATCTAAATTTCATAGATTATGTTTCACTATTATCAGTTTACAAATGTAAAAAGTCACCTGAATTCCACTTTCTTTTCACATACATTTCAGTAGCATAGAAAAGTAAAGCAGCATGAAAATTCAACATATCTCCAACGCATTAAAATATTTTAGCCTTGAATGTTCATAAAAAGGAAATATTGCTCATAAAACAACCAAACTTATAATAATCTAAATGTTAATAGCAAAATAATGCCTTTTTTAAATTAGATATTAACCAGAAATCTAGGCTTGCTTTTTTGTCAGCATTTACAAATAGAATTCACTCCAAAGTTAGATGAAAATATATTTCCCGGTCTTCCATATTAGCATGTTAGATTTTATTTCAATATAATGAATTAGTCAGTAAGCAGTGACCTACAGTAATTTTATTTGCTTCAAATGGAAAGTGTTACAGTTCCAACTTCTGCTTCTGTTCTGCGAACCACAAGTCGAGAAGGATAAGATCATGTACCACTAAAAGGCAACACATTTGTGATGAGTTGCACATGTCACATAGTCACATGCATCTCACTCCCCACTCACATCCCCAAGCCACCCCTCTGCCCCAGAAGAAATGTATAATGTCAGAGTGTAGTATAAAAATCGATCTCATTCAGTTAGATGACTGGGGACATAGTAATCTAAGTCACTCAGGCTTGATACCTATAGTCATCTTAGAATTTCTGCTTTCCATTTCTGCTCCCTCCATTTTTATCTTTCCTTCATCACCTAGAACTCAGATTACTGCCCTTGGGTCTTAACTAATTGCTTTGCTTCCAGTCTCTCCTCATGTATAAAATGGGACAAATAATAACAATTACAGCACAGGGCTATTATGGAGAATAATATTTCTAAAACATTTACCATGGGAAGAACAAGCCATTACTGGTATCATAACATTATTCTGCAAAATCATGCCCCTCTAATACTTTAACATTACATATTAATGTCTTATTCCCCAGCTCGAAAATCTTCCAATGGTTCTCTATTTTCTACTGATGTATATGATTTAAGAATTTTCAAAGCTCATTCCTGATTGAGTCTTTAGTAATCTCCTTGTTCAAATGGCCCCCTCTGCTTTCCTCCACTGGACCAAATCCTATCCATAAAGGTAACTTACAAAAGGCCAACACTACACAAGCTTGCTCCAATCATCCCAGCCTGCGACGGCTTCACCACTTCAGGGATTACAATGCTCTGCCTGTTCCACATAACTTAGAGCTTAATCGACACAAACTGCTGTGTGATGTGCCTTGTCCAGGTCTCTCCTGGGTCTCCATGCAAAGACAAACTCCATAAGCAGAGTCTCACGTCAGTCATGGCCCCATGTGCATGGGCCTCCTGACACCAGGCGTCTTCTGGATGGTTGCTCAACAGTGACAAAAGAGGACCTGTGTAGATTTCTCTCTACTTACCTAAATTAGAAGACTCTTTCCCCTCACTGAATCTCCTCAAACGGGAACTAACAGTATTACTGATAGCATCCTTCAGTGAGGTCCTGTCTGTACACCTTTGCAGACCAATCTGGGTTTTTTTCCCCTTACCTATGTACTATATTCTGATATTATGAAAATTTTCCAATGGAGCAGGACAATGGTTGGGGATGTGAGTGTGGAGTGAGGTGTGTGTTACTACGTGGTATGTGAAGATGTGCCCAGTATGGGGGTATGAATGGCAGAGCTCCCTAATAAGGCTGATCCCAGATTTTCTCTATCTTGATAGTTCTTTGGCCCTTTTAAGAAATTTCAGGAAGAATATAGTTAGTTGCCTAAGCTTAGAGCCATTTTTCCCTCTAGTTCACTGTCAACTAATGGAAAATTTAACAATATTGTTATTGTTACAAATATTTTATTTTATGCTATTTTCTGCATTTTTTTGTTTGTTTGTTTTGTCTTTTACCTCTCATTCTGTGGTTTCCAGTTTCCTTTTTCACTTTCTGGTAATATAATAAGGTAATTCTTTATATAGAGAGGCTTTATATGTATGTCAAAAACTGGAAAGAACCCAAATGTCCTTTGACGAGAAAATGAATAAACAAGCTGTGGTACAACCACACAGTGGACTTCTACTCGGCAATAAAAAGGAGCAACTACTAATGCAACATGAATGACTCTCACACGCATTCCATTCAGTGAAAGAAGCCAGACTCAACAGGGTACATACATAAGACATGATTCCGTTTAGGTAACATTCTGAAAAAGGTAAAACTTTCAGGGAAGAACAGACTGGCTGTTGCCAAGGCCTTGGGCTGGAAGGGGAGCTCACTAGAAAGGGGCATGGGAAAAATTCTGAGAGTGATGGAAATGCTCTACATTTTGACTGTGGAGGCAGCTGCACGACTGAATGAATTACTCAAAATTCACAGGTTAATGCACTAAAAAAATAAATTTTACTGTATGTAAATTATACCTTGATTAAAAAAAATTTAAACACAAATAAATTCATTGTAATCATGATGGTTTTGCTACTTTAAAAACTCTCTTGAACCTATATATAATTATTAAAACCTTTAATGAAACATGAATCAACTTATGTAAGAAAGAAAATCAGTATATACCTTCACATCCTCAGATCCCTCTTCAAACCACTTCCTAGTTTTTGTTTACAAAACCTGGCAGTTTCATTACATCAGATTATAGTTAATTGTTTATTTTATATTATTTATCTGCTTTTTCCAAAAGTCACTGTTACCTGTTGCAAGGTATTTACAAGTCTCTGCAGCTATATTTAAAATCATTAGTTTTGAATAGTCTTCTGCCAATTGGTTTACCACTAATCTTTTCATAGCATTATTTCTTCATTTTTGCATTACTTAGAGTGATCTGTAGATTGAGTAAGTCTCTACTACTGTCTGAATGTTTGTGTCCCCACCCCATAGTCATATGCTGAAATCCTAACCCCCAAAGGTGATGTTATGGTAGGTAGGGCCTTGGGAGATGATTAGGCCATGAAGGTGGAATCCGCATGAATAGGATTAAAGTCCTTATAAACGAGCTCGCTAACCTCTTCCGCCATGTGAGGATACAACCACAAGTCTGAGACCTGGAAGAGGTCCCTCGCGGGACCATGCCAGCACCCTAATCTCAGACTTCTGACTTCCAGAACGGTGAGCAATACAGTTCCCCTGGTTGTAAGTCTTTGGTGTTTTGTTATCGCAGCCTGAATGGACTGAGACAATCTCCAAGTAATTTGTTTGCGATGAGGTTATGTTCCTGGCTCTTATATCTGTAAATTTTTGTTGCCTTCAAGTTCAGCTGAGTTTAGAATTCTTGGGTAAAATTTTTTTTGTTTAAAAGATTAGAAGGCACGAAGACCCAAGTAAATACAAACGTGATGTTCCTATAAGGAAAGATAAATTACTAGATCTCAATAATTATTTCAATGCTCTAAACAAAACATATACTAAATTAGATTATAATTAAAATCCCAAAGGGTTTTTAAAGAGTTTTAGATATAAATGATAATGAAGTTCATCTAGAAAAATAAGTGAGTAAAAAAATTAAGAATGTTTTGAAAATGAAGAATTGATAAAA
>NW_011888834.1:5630719-5631196 GCF_000151845.1 Pteropus vampyrus | reverse complement strand
AGAGAAAAGCATTTATCAAAATCCAATACCTATTCATGATAAAAACTCTGAGTAATCTAGGAACAGAAGGGAATTTCCTCTTCTTGAAAAAGAATATCTACAAAAAAAACCCTACAAATAATAGCATGCTTAATGGTGAGAAGCTAGAAGCTTTCACACCAAGATCAGAACCAAGTCAACAATGACTCTTGTCATCACTCCTCTTCAACATCATACTGGAAGTCCTAGCTAATGCAGTAGGATAAAGATAGTACATAAATGGTATATGGATTGGAAAGGAAGAAATAAAACTGTCTTTGTTTGCAGATGACATAATCACCTATGTAGAAAATCCAAAAAATATTTTAAGACCAAAGCTCCTGGAACTAATAAGTAATTATAATTATTTATCGCTTAACAACAGCAATACATTCTGAGAAATGTGTTGTTAGGTGATTTTATAGTTCTGTGAACATCACAGAGCACACTCACACAAAT
>NW_011888834.1:5598986-5630669 GCF_000151845.1 Pteropus vampyrus | reverse complement strand
TTATTTATCGCTTAACAACAGCAATACATTCTGAGAAATGTGTTGTTAGGTGATTTTATAGTTCTGTGAACATCACAGAGCACACTCACACAAATCTAGATCGTACAGCCCACTACTGCAATTGTGTATCCTATACTTTTACATGACTGGCAGTCCAGGTTTGTTTACCCCAGCACAACACAAACACATGGGTAATGTGTTGCACTACAACATTATAACAGCTATGAGGTCACTAGGTAATAGAAATTTTTCAGCTCCATTTTAATCTTATGGGACCAGTGTTGTATACGTGGTCCATCGTTGACCAAAACGTTATGTAGCACATAACTAGACAGCAAGGTTGTAGGATACAAGTAAAATTAACTAGTGAAATTTGAAATTAAAAGCACAATATCATTCATATTAGCACCCCCCCCAATGAAATCCTTAGGTATAAATAAATTGATCAGAATATGTACAAGATCTATATAAACAAAACTACACAACTCTGATGAACAAAATGAAAGAACTAAATAAATGGAGAGATGTTCATGAATGTCACTTGTCACTTCTTTCCAACTTGATATATTTAGATTCAATGTAATCCCAATCAATATCCCAGCAAGTTATTTTGTGGATATTGGCAAATCAGTTCTAACATTTACATAGAGTCAAAAGATCATATTAGCTATATGATATTGAAGGAGAACAAAAAATTTGGAAAGCTGACACTACTTGACTTCAAGACTTACTTATAAAGCTATAATAATCAGGACAGTGGGGTATTGGTAAAAGAATAGTAAAGTAGATCAATGAACAGAATAGAGCACTCAGAAACAGGCCCCACAAATATAGTCAACTGATTTTGACAAATGAGCTAAGCCAATATAATGAAGAAAAGAGTCTTTCAAAATGGATCTTAGACCTAAGTATAAAATGAAAAACTATACAAATAGAAGATAATATTGAAGAAAATCTAGATGAGCCTGGATTTTGCAATGACTTTAAGATATAACACCAAATCAGTTTGAATTTCATTTTTTGGGGGTGCTAATGTAAATGGTATTGTGCTTTTAATTTAAAATTCCACTTGTTAATGGAGCTCTTGGGTTATATGTTTTTATAAATGAACATTTGTACACATATCATTTACTATGCATATGTACTAAGTTCTATAGGGTATTCACATAGTATATGTACACTGAAATTCAGTAAATATTGCCAAACAGTTTTCAATGGTATCAATTATACTCCCAACCCAACAATGGATAAGAGTTCCAGTTGCTCCACATACTAACAACACTTGATCTTAGAAAAGAAAGGCTGAAAAATCAATGATCGAGTCATCCATACTGGGAAGCTTGTAAAACAAAAGAAAACAGCAAATTAAATCCGAAGAAAGTATGAGAAAGGGAATAGTAGAAAGAAGAGCAGAAATTAACAAAACAGAAAATAAACATTTAATAGAAGGACTGACAAAGTCAAAATTGGGAGATGTTAAAAAGTTAATGTTAATAAATTTGAAAATTTAGGTAAAATGTGAAAAAAAATTTTAAAATGTAACAACTAAATTAATACAGGAAGAGATAGAAAATCTGAACTGTATTATTAAAGAAATGGAATATAATTATTAAAACTTTCTCCCAAACAAAACTCATAGCACAGATGGCTTCACTAATGAATTCTACATAATCTTTAAGAAAGAAATATTAGCAATCTTAAACAAAGAGAACAAAGAGAATGCTCCACAACTATTTATGCATAAATTCTGGAAATGTACGTAAATTCTGACATAGCAATCTCACTTATGGGAATTTATTTTATATTTGTTCAACAAATGCACAAAGATAAATCTGCAGGAATGATCACCGTGGTATTATTGTTCATTGTTAATGGATGAACTGTGTCAACCCAAAATTCTTAGATTTAAGTCCTCATCCCCAGAATCTCAGAATTTGACCATATTTAGAGATAAAGGCTTTATAGAAGTAATAAGTTAAAATGAGATCGCTAGAGTGAGCCCTATCCCCACTAAGATGATTGGTAACCTTATAAAAAGAGAAAATTTGGACAATGACACACATACAGAGGGAAGACGGTATACAGAAACAGGCAGAAGACAGTTACTTAGAAGCTAAGCAGAAAGGCCTGAAACAAACTCGTCCTTCACAGGTCTCAGAAGGAACCAACCCTGCAGATACCTTGATCTCAAACTTCTAGACTCCAGACTGTGGAAAAAAATTTTGCTGTTTGGTACTTTATCATGGCAGTCCTAGCAAACTAATACATTCATAAAAGTGAAAGAGCAGGAAACAATCTATATATCTATCAGAAAAATGTTTAAGTAAGTTACATTATAGTCATACTATGAAATACCACAGAGCGCATATGAAAATTAGAGTTTGTGTGTATATGGGTGTTAAATTGGAGTTATCAGTAAGATATCCATAACTTTTCCTAGAAGAAAAAAGGTTCGCTGTAATATCAATGCACATTTTGTTCCATTTTTGTTAAGTAAATAATTAAACGTGTGTTCAAAAACACAGAAAAATGTCTGAAAGTTTGTACAACAAATCGTTAACGTGTTCAGAAATAGAGAAAAGCATTATTTACTACTTTATATTTGGTTGAAAATGATGGGATATCATTTTCTTAATCATAAAAACAATTTGAGGTATATGAATACAGACACACATCATATTATATGTAACAGATGTAAAGATCAGAATCTCAACCAAACTTTTTTAAAATAACTGAACAAAATTTGGTCTAAAAGTTCATATGCATGGAAAAATATCTAAGAATTGAGAAAAAATTTTTGAAAAGGGAAAATGGTATAAGATTTTCCTTTCAACACATTAAACTTTCTATATATTTTCTATATACTCACAATAATTTAGCACTGATACAGAAATAGAAAATAAATCAGTGGAATCAAATAGTCTAGAAAAATATCCAAATGCATATGATAATAGCATTTGAATTTAGTGCAAAAAATGATGGAATAAACGGGGTTGACAAAATTGTCTATTCTACTGAAAGAAAACAAAATTAGACTCCATATATTATCCCATATACAAAAAAATAAAGGTAAAGAGTTAGTATGCTTTTAAGATAGTCAACTTTACAACTGTGAGTTTGAAAAATAGTTGCAAATCATTACCCACCAGCAGACTGCAAAATTTGGTATTAGCAAGGAGGTCAAGAAGCTGACATCTCATAAAGTACTGGTGTAAATATGAACTGCTAGAAACATTTTGGGAAATAATCTGACAACGCTGTTGATTTAGCAATTATTTTCAGAATTCAGCAAAAATAGAGCATTCGTATACAAGGAAATACAAATAAAGTTGTTCATTGCAGCACTGTTTGTAGTGAAAACCAAAGTGAAAATAACCTAAAGTTGCAGGAAAAAAGAAAATATTAAATAAACCCCAGCTCACACATCCTGTGAATAAGTAGTCATCTCTGAAAGACATATGAGTCAGATCTATATTCACTGACCTGGGAAGATGTCCATACAGTGTTGTTAAATGGATTAAAAAGGAAAAAAAGAAAGTAAGTTAAGTAATATATGTAATATGATCCTCTCACCTTTTTTTTTTAAAAAGCAAACAAGAAGCAAAAAGTAGCCTATACACACATTTGCCTTATATGAGCACTGAGACAGGTGTAGATAATACAGACTACATTCATTTTTTTTTTAATTTTAATTTTTTAAGGAGTTTGAATTGTGACAAAATACACATAACATAAAGTTAATCATTTAAATCAGTTCAGTAGTGTAAAGTATATTCACATTGTTGTGCAGACAATCTCCAGAACTTTTTCATCCTGCAAAACTGAAACTCTATACCTGTTAAACAATAATTCCCCCAGTCTGTCCTCACCCAGCCTCTGGCAGCAACCATCTACTTTGTCTGTGAATCTGACTACTCTAGGTACCTCAGGTAAAGGTAATCGCACAGTATCTATGTTTCTTTGTGACTGGCTTATTTCACTTAGCATAACGTCCTGAGACTCATGTATGTTGGAGTATGTTTCAGAATTTCTTTCTTAAGGCTGAATAATAATTCTTTGTATGTATGTGCCACATTTTGCTTATCCATTTATCTATTGATGACACGTGGGTTCCTCCCACCTCTTGGTTACTGTGAATAATGCTGCTATGAACATGGGTGTACAACTCCTTAAGACCCTGCTTTCAATTCTTTGTGAGTAAATACTTAGACGTGGGATTGCTGGGTCATATGGTAATTCTTTTAATTTCTGAGGAAATACCATACCGCTTTCTGGAATGGCTGCATCATTTCCATCAACATTTCCATCAACAAGGGTTACTAGTATTACAAATTTCTCCACATCCTTGCCAACCGTGTTATTTTTTTCTGGGGGGTTGTGGGTGGGAATAGTCATTCTAATGAGTGTTAGGGGTTGTGGGTGGGAATAGTCATTCTAATGAGTGTTAGGTGATATATCTCATTGTAGTTTTAACTTGCATTTCTCTAATGATTAATGTTATTGAGCATCTTTTCATATATATGCTTGTTGACCATTTTTATATCTTCTTTGGAGAAATGTATAGTCACGTCTATTGCCCATTTTTTAAATGGGTTATTTAGGGGGGTTGTTGCTATGTTACAGGACACACTACCTTCTTAACATCAGTCAACTGAGAGGGCTACCTGGGCAGCCCAAGATCAGGTTGGGCCCAGTGAGGCCAGTCACTTTTTCTTTATGCATCTCTGTATTATTTGATTTATTATAAAACACAGAAAATGGCTTTCTGATTGTTTTTATATCTAATGAATTATAGGGGAAAAAAGAGGAAGCTGTATTTCCTGTTGCAGAGAGGCACCTCAAGGCACCCCTGTAAGCCTTTGACCATTTTCCTTCAACCCATTTTAAAGGTTCTCTCTCCTAACTGAAGACAGATTTGGTTTTTTCGTACCTTTTCCAACAACAAGGGAGTGAGCCAGAGTGACATACTTCATTGTTCTTTTTCTTATGGACAGAAAATATCGATAATATTTACCATAGGGCAAAAAAGAGGTAGGTATTTTTAATATTTCGATATTATAAAAATATTAAGAGCTCAAGGATATTATATAAATGTAGGAAGCATAAAAATGCTAAAGGTAAAAATGCCTCATTCACTCATTCAACAAATATTAATTGAGTACAACCTGTTCTGTAGTTGCTGGCAATATAGCAATAAACGGAACAGAAGAAGCAAGAAGGTGGTTAAATGCTGTACAAAGCAATGCTGGGTAAGGCGAGTGGGTGATATTTTATGTCAGGTGGTCAAGGAAACTTTCTTACATGAATCTCAGCTGTGACAGGCAATGAACATCCACAGGTCATGACATAAATAAATAGGGTCTCCCTATTTAACAGAAATTTCATTTTCAGAAGGATTTTGACAAATCTAAATAATCAGCTACCAAAAAATGCACCCAAATTCATCTTAATATGTGAACAAAGGTGTATCTATAAAAAATTTTTTTAAAAGAAGTGACTTGTCATGGGATGAATGTTGGTGCTCTCCCCAAATTCTTATAGTGAATCCTCAGTGCGAGGAGGTATGTGGAGGTGGGGCTTTGGGAGGTGATTAGGTTTAGATGAGGTCACCAGGATGAGCCCCCAAGGATGGGCTTAGTGTCCTTATAAGAGGAAGAAACCAGAGCTCACTCTCAGGCTTGTGAGGACACAGCAAGGAGGAGACCATCTTCAGCCAGGAAGAGGATCCCCGCCAGAACCCAGCCCTGCTGGCATCCCGATCTCAGACTTTCTAGCTTCCAGACCGTGAGAAATAAGTGATTGTTGTTAGAGCCACCTGGTCTATGTTATTTTTTTTAATAGCAACCCAAGCTAAGCCACTACTTCTCTTGACAATAAGAGCAATCTATTATTTTCACCCATTCTCATTTCATTTTTTATGTTTCATTGTTGTGTATATTAAAAGTCCTTTACGTGATCACTTTTCAAATCATAAAACATTTGAGCACATGTACTTTCTTTAGAGGGCTAAGACCCATAATGCAAACCTTGGCCCGAAGGTAAACTGCTTAACTCATAGCAAGAAGGGATGAATTAGCTACTCAGTTCCAGGGCTTTCAATGGAAACACTCAGCTGACAGGAGCAAAGGCTCCAGAGCAGGAGTCTGTGTGAGCAGTGCTCCAATGGGGTGAGAGGGAATCGACGAATGGGGTTACACAGTGTGTAGTTGGCTAGGCGGACAGTTGTCAGTGGCACCAAGTGTGGAAGACACTTTTCCACATTTCCTCAAACCCTTCACCCTTCCTGCAGATGAGAAGTCTGCTCATTGTAATGGAAATACTGGTGGCCCACGGCCTTTATGAAAGTCTTCTTGATTCAGCTGAGTTATGCGCTAAAAATAAAAACATCCCAGCATTCAGCAGGAGCCTCTGCTGAAAGGTAGGAACAGGTGAACAAAGAGAGATTAGATAGAAAGCAATGGTTTCTAATGAATTCTCAGTGTGGTAATGTGACAATAATTACGATTCCTGGTTTTCATCCTATCTGATTAGAGGGGGGGAAATGAATTTACAGAGATCCTCTTACTTATTCTCATGGCACTTCTGTGAAACAGCTAGAGACAGGGCATATCATTCTTTTATTTATATTTGAGAAAATAAAGGACTGTCTGAGTCAGGGGGAGATTCTGGCCACTTGTCTCTGAAGAGTTACCATATCCACCTTGCCAGAAGTGAACATGAGATGACCAACTATATTTCCATTTATTTTAAAGATGGGGTTTGGAAACAATTCGTAAGTAAAAAGGTAGAAGCTCTCAGGGGTAAGATCTGCCTCTCAGATCCCCTTCGAAATGATATTGGAATTATAAGAAAGAAAAATCTGCATCCACCCAAGAAACTATACCAAAGCACCATCCACATGCCACAACCTTGGAGAGAGTCTTCCTACACTACAGTGCAGATTAGAGCAGCATGAAGAAAGCAAGAACACCAAATCATAATTTTTCCTTGAGAGAAAATATAGTGTCCCTGGGAACCGTAAAAACTCCCTAATAAAAGCCATCATTCCTTGCTAACTTGGAGCGATGAAGGTAGAAGAGAAGGTAAGACTGGGTATATTTCTTCATACCCAAATGCCCTGAAGATTGACCCCGGGCAAGCAGGGCACAGGGCAGGCCTGAGGGTGACGAGCTGATAGATTAGCTTCACTGTGAACTCAGGTGGGTCTGGATATGAACCCAGCTCCACCTCCTATGAACTCTGGGACCCTGGATGAGTTATTAAACTTCTCTAAGTCTCCATTTTCTCCTCTGCACACTGGCTAACAATTGTGCCTTTTCAAAAGGGTTGCTCTGAGGATTAAATGAGATGAGAATAGAAAGTGCTTAAAAGAGACCCTGCAAGTACTCATCTAGAGATGGTGATGGTTATGGTGATGATGGTGATGATGATGATGATGGTGGTGGTGGTGGTAGTGATGGTGAAGGATATGATGATGATGGTGATGGATATGATGGTGATGTTTACGACGATGGTGATGGTGACAGATATGATAGTGATGATGACTGATGGTGATGGATATGAGGATGATTAGTAGTGGAAATGGAATTTAAGATTTGACAAAACATAGACAAGAAAACTTAAATACAAAGTTTAGCTGTCATTGGAAATACAGTCAACAAGCGAAACACCTAACAATAATGGAGGTTTTAAAAAAAATAATCCGTAAAAATAAAGCGATATAGATAGATTGTTCCCAATTACGGATAGACTGCAGAGGCAGGCTGTCAAGATGGAGAAATTTGAGAAGCTGTATAAATGAATGATATCCCTACCCCCCACACTTCCAGATGACAATTCCTCTTCCACCCCCACAGGAGACAGGAAGTTTATCCTCTAAAAACTGAATGAGAGATGTTTCAAACTCAGGCAAGGGAGGAGTGCTGGCGTGAAACAGGACAAAGAGGTTTAAGTTGTGCTAATGACTCCAGCCCTCTTCTCCCACTGATGTCCAAGAGCCTAGGAGGCAGGCCTGTGCTGCCTACCTGTGAAATTAGAAGATCTTTTCTGGGAGAATTCTGAACTGCCCAGAGAAAATACATTTGACCTAAAAAAAAAAAAAAAAAAAAAGAGTTCAACGTTTCTCATTCTTTGAATAAGCAGTCAAGGGATAAGGCAGTCAAGAAAACAGAAGAAAAGAAGAGAAAAGAGAAGAGAAAAATAGCTGGCAGTGGTGCGAGTGTCAGCAGCACAGTCTCAGCAGCTGCGGGGGCCTACGAGCCCGAGGCGACCATGACAGAGAGGTATTACTAGCACGCTGCACTGCAACTTGCTAGCTGGTGAAACCGGAGTTATTCAAAGAGAATTTGAAAGGAATTATTTCCCTACTATATGATTCAATGTTAAATTAGCGTCATCTAGATTTACCTTATGGCTCTCTGAAATCATAAGACATGGCAAGTGCTGGCCTAGGCAATAATATGGGCAACCCTTACCCATTGTCCTCCGCCACCATATTCCACCCAAGCGCTCAAGCTTGATTTCTGTGTTCTAGGTAACTGAAACTAAAGGCACTAGAACTATGCTCTATGCCAGACATTTGGCATTAGAAAGATCCCACTGGGACTAGTCCTAATCAGGCTGATCCCACGGATTAGGATTAGTCCCATGAGTAGTAAACTGATGGTGAATCAAAACAGCTAACCGAATTGCTCCCTTTAAAGATCCCCTTTACTAAGATGTCTGGAGATCAATAAACTTATTTAAACACAGAATATTTTTTTAAATCCCCTCCCTCCAATTATTATATGATTATAAGAAATCGTGTGTGTGTGTATGAGTAGTGTTCACAGGGTTTGAAAAGATTAAGTACAATCTAAGATTTGTTATTTTTGATAAGAGAAATTACAATAAACTTTTACTCTATTCAAGTTGGAGGAAGTGATATCAAAGTGAATAGTTGTCACTTGCTATTGTAAATTCTTTCACAATAGGACAACATTGCTTTAATAAATGGTCTTTTTATGATTAAAAAAAGATGTGTTTCAACGATATACACTATAGTCAGAAAAAGAAATAATATAAAGTCTTCAAAGACTGAGTAGGATGCAAATTGCTCGCCTGCACTGTTTGGGAAGAGAAATTTTTTCTCCCATGCCATCTTTGCCCTCCTGTAGAGGCGCCATCCCTCCCTCAAATGAATTAACTCCATAACACACTCTGTAGGTCACCATGGAGACCGTAGTCTGCGCCTGATAACGGGCTGGTGCTGGGGTCCAGGGGCATGGAAAAAGCAACTCTGGCACTTGAAGAACTAAAAGTTCAGCACCTCTCTCTCCTCAATATCTATGTATCCAGGCCGCAGGAGAAAAGAACTCCACCACCGCTACCCAACCCCCACCCAGTGACTGTCTTGTTCAAAGGTCCTCTGTTCCCACAGAATACGTTGACTGCCATGTCACCCTAGCTTATCCATGTTTTAAAGCTGAAATCAAACTGGTCACCCAATTCCTCCACGCTTTTCAAACAGACACAAAGAGTCAAGCTGAACCATTGTTAGGGCATTCCCTGGTCTGGAGGACCAGGTCCCAGCGGTGGGGAGCATGGCCCCTTCTCAGAAACAGTCCAGGATTTCCCCGGCTCAGCGACCTGCACATTTTCCCACATCCCCAATCCCAGATCAGGCTGCTTCCTTCGGAAGACTCGTCTGGTGATGCTTGGAAGAAACAGGTCCAGCCGGCGAGAGATGAAGTCTTCTATTCTGGTCACTTGGCTGCTGTTGGTAAGAGGAGATTGGAGTTGGCCATGGCAGGGAAAGAAACAAAGTTGGGGTGAGAACACTGATTCCAGGCATCCTGTTCTGGTCCTCTGTGCTGCGTCACTGCCTCAGTCGGTGGCCTGTGACAGACGGGGCCTCTCCCATATCTTATAACCCAATGTCCTAGTCATCGTCCCCTTCACAATGACACAGGGCACAGCCTGTGGAAGGAGAACCCAAAACCAATGCCCATTGATTCACGGGACCTGCTTCTGCACTGAAGAAGAGGAGTGAGGGGCCGGCATTTTAGACAAGCTGTGAGAGAATGGTGGGGAGGGGTTGACAGACCCAGGGCCAGGGCTTCCCTGAGACACTCCTGAAGCGAGAATTGCTGTGCAAAATTAGAGATACGGATGGTGCATGACATATATATGGAGGTTGAAGAGACAAATACGAGCTTGAAATCAGGAACCCGCGGACCAGACATAACCCATGCTCAGGTGTGGAAAGGCCACTTCTCCTTTAGCAGAGGTGCACACCAACGGTCTGATCGCTCGCACCCCAGATCACTTAACCCCAACCCACTTCCCACTCCCAGGCCAGACACAGGGTCCCAGCTCATCCATCCACACCCTCCTGTATACCGAATATGCTGGGAACATGAGCAGAGTGCCCCCAGGTTAAAACCAAAAGAGGAACAAGCAAAGTGAAGGCAGGAATTAGTTCCCTAAAAGCAGAGGGTTGGTGGAGGCACAAAAAGACCCTGGGAGCAGGTTTGCTCATCGAAGCATCAACCTCCCATCTGCTCTGAATGTCCGCAAGGCCCTCTTCCTCCCGTGGCCACAGTAAGAAGGGAAACATTTCCCAGAGCTACTGTTGTCATGCTCAAGACAAGCATGTTTATGATGCCGGGATTAGAATGACTGGACTGTGAACATGCATTTCATTTGCATTATGACTTCTCCTTGAGGCCTGCGGAGGTATTCGCAGTGAAAGTGGATTCCTCTCGGAAGGCGGCTTGAAAGCCGGTTCTAATTAAGCCCTGATGGAGCATGAGGAAAACCCAAAGTAGAGGAAAACCAAGCTCTGCCTCCCAGGTCTAGAGTTTCTCACATCTTGAAAGATTTCAGAAAAGAGGCCGTGCACATGCAGGACACAAAGCAAAAGCCACAAGCCACTTTCCCAGCCAGAGGGGGAGAAACCTAGCGATTAGCAGCTGTTTTGCCACAGTCATGCCGATTTTCCAAGCCCCCCAGACTTCTCTGTGAAACAAACGATGCTGCCTAGGTGAGGAGCGCTCTGAGCAGGATGGTTACCCTGGGAAAGCTGCTGTAACAGAGCCTGCCTTTCCACATTGCCTGTTCATTTCAGGCAGGAAACAGAGAGGCCTCCCCCGCCTCTTGGGTCTGAGCCTGATCCACAGGAAACTTCTCTCTTGATTAAACTCCAAACTCCCACTGAGCCCGGGGTTCAACTTTCCATCTTTCATTTCAAGCCACACACCCCGCCACTCCACCAAGAGCAGAGGCAGGGGGCCTTTTCAAACAATCTCGCCCACCCACAACCACTGTGGGCAATCTACAAAGCACATGCTAAGAATCAGCCATTCCTTTTCTTGGAATCAAGAAATTATCCTTTGAAACGCCAGGGAATAGTCTCTAAACAGCAGATTAATCCTTTTTCAGTTTTGGCAGTCAAAATTCAGGGGTCAATTAGAGCCAAGCCCTAATGCCTTAATCTATTTCCTAAGCACTTTTTTTTACATGCAATGCATGAAGGGAGGATAGGACTGTCAGAGCGTCTAGATGGTCTTTTGCTGGAAATCACACTGGCCTCACAGAACCTTCCTTTTCCTCAGTTTTCTACAGTCCAGCACAACGGGGGTCTCAACCTTCTCACTTGCAAGCTTTAACATAAGCAAAATGATTCCGACATTTTCTAAACTACTTTGAAGGAACTGGTCATAGTCACATGACACATCTGGTTGTTTCCTTTTAAAAGACTTTCCAACTGAAATGGGATCCAGATGTTGTAGGCACATGTATATCGAGTCCCCTTCCTAGGTGGTACCTATGTAATGAAGACTCAATCGATTTTGACTTTCTGTGTACTTATTTCCCCTACTAGAAAGTAAGCTTCCCTAGGCCTCAGACACAGAGTACTGCCCACTGCACTGAGCACAATGCTTGGCTCACGACTGGTCCTAAAAGCTGGTCCAAAAAGTAAGTACAATGAAGAAGGTTCAAGTATATCAGATGAAGCACCAATCTATGACAGGAACAAAATGTTTACTGTGCAAAGTTGTAAGATGGATTTAGATTTGGAAAATCTTGATCCTGTTGTTAACTAAGGCATCAAGCTAACTGCCAGCTGTGTTTGTTTGTTTTTTATAATAGCTGATCTCTCTATTTAAATGGTTTTTACATGGAAGCTTTACAAAAAACTCTGCTATCTATGTAGATAGCATTTTATAGTTCAGAAATTCTAACCATTCTTTAAGACCCAACTTAAATGGTGGGTCACATTTACTGAGCACTTACTATGTGCTCGATCCTGTATGGAAATCTCTCGGGCACTTACTCACTTTGTCCTTACAACCCTCTGTGGCAATTCTGAGATCATCCCTGTTCCATGGGTGAGGAAACAGGCTTAGTTGTTCCTCGGGGCTCCCCATCCTCTCCGATGGAAAGTACTCATTTCCTCTTCTGAAACTCTCTTTAGCACATTTCATGCTTCTCGTAAGAAATAGATCACATTCTCCTATGTCCACGCAAAAATTCAGACATCATCCTATTCTCTGCTCCACGGGACGCTCCCTGAAGATGGGGCTACCTAATTCCAGTGCTGCTCCCAAGACAGGTCCCCCAACTGCATATCACAATCACCTGGGAAGTTTCTGAAACAAAACACAAGAGGCCTGGACCTCACACTCTTGATGTTCTGGGCTTGCTTGGTGCTCCGGAATCTTTATCTTCAGAAAGCTGTCCAGGTGCCTTTGACACACACCAGGTTTGGGAGCACTGTCTTATTCAACTAGCTCACTGCCTGGTATATTGTGGGTAACAAACGAAATGTATCAAATGAATGGGTGGCTTAATGAATAACCATTATTATGAGATGTCATTCGAGATATATACAATTGTTTTTCAAGCGGGCACAGAACTAACCCCGCCTGAATTCTGCCAACCCCTCCACCTGAATCTCACCACTCCCTCCCCATCCCCTCCCCTCACTCAGCTCCAGCCACACCGGCCCTCCCTGCTGCTCTCCAGTTGTGCAGTGCTCTGCATGGAACTTCTTACCCTAGATTTGCATGACTTGTTCCTTCTTTCATTCAGATCTTTTCCAAAATGTGTCATCTCAGAGAAGTGATCTCTCATTCAGATCTTTTCCAAAATGTGTCATCTCAGAGAAGTGATCTCTGACCGCCCGAACTGAACTAAAGCGGCCAGCCCCATCACCCTCCGCAGTGTTAGTCATTTATCAGTGTTCTCATGGCCCCTTAACACAAACTGATATTCATGTACTTTAAGTTTACTGTTTCTTCCCACGCAGAATGCATACTGCAAGAGGTTATAGATTCTTTGAGGAAACCACACAAGCCTCCCCTGCTGTTTAAGACTCTGTCTGAAGCATTTCCGAGGAGGCTTATGTCTCACTGGGACAGAGAAGAGGACCTACCTGACTTCCAGGTTCCTCCCATGATTCAAAGTCTTAGCGGTATGAAATTTTACAGATAGAAAAAAAGCTCAGAAATCATCAAATGCAGGGAGGCCTTCTTATTCTGGGGCCCATCAGTCCCTGAAGATTTATTTATAAACCTCCTTAAAATTGTATGTGAAATTTTGTCGGCGTGCATATGCACACTTTTATCTGGAAAGAATCCTTAGCTCTTGTTAAGAGCCTCAAAGGAACTTTAGTTCTCAAATAAAAAGTTAAAATCCTCTTGACAAAATCTTTGACTGCAGATGAGTAAACTGAGCCCCGAAAGAAGAGACACAGGTAGGTCAAACAGCTGGTTAGTGATGTGTTCTGAGCAGAACCCACATTTGTTGCTTTTGTTGGTTCCCAAGCAGTCTAAGCCCTCCCCCCAATCCCCCAAACACACACACACACACACAACGTTCCCTCAGAAAGAGGACCTTTCTCACAATGCCAGAGTCCCACCCTGGGCCGCTGGACCCCCAGACACATCCTTCACGTGTGTGTGACGAAGCCTTCGGCAGAAACAGCGAAGCATGGTTTCCCCTTCCTGACAATGTAATTATTCACAAATTTACGTGTGGTAAGAACATGAGACGGGGGTAAAGGCTCAATTTGCCCCAAGCTACTTTTGTACCAACACAGCACAGGCCATCTTCACATTGGCTCATTCACCAGATTCCCTCAGCAGATAAAGAACTCCTTTGGCTTCCCGGCCGCTAACACCTGTGATTTTCTCACGATGTTCTCCAGTGGTAAGTGTCAACAAAATCCCACCCCACCACGTGTCTTCCTGACTATTCTTCCAACACCGTGGATGCCAAACGAGCCCTGATGGAACGAAAAAAGAATATTCACAAGCCACTTGGGAGGAGTGCAGAGGGAGGCGTGTAAGGACAGAAGGACAGGGATGAGTGTAACCTTGACCGGAAGCACATGCTCTGTTGTTCTCTGCTCTAAGATTCGCTGTACTCATGGGAAGGGCAGCAAAGTACTCTGAGGCGCCACGCAAACTTTCTTGGTTAGGCCATTCCATTGCAAGGGACAGAGCCCCACCCAAGGAAAAGGGATGTTTGGACCTGGAACTGGGAAGCTGCTGAGAACAAGGACAGCTCCAGGACCTGGATGTCCCCCTCTCATAGGCTGTAGGCTTTCTCTCCACACCAGCTCCCTTCTCTCTATCCATCAGCCTCCTCAGTTTTCAAATGGTTTTTTCAGTCATAATTTTGGCCACTATGTGACTTGGCTTTGCCATGGATTCAGCTCTCTGAAATGGCATTCATTTAGCTTCCACCTCTGTGGCAAAACATATTTTAGGGTTCTTTCATTCAAACTCCCAAGGCAGGGAATCTGATCAGCTCTACTTAATTTTTGCTACCCACCCACACACCAGTCAGCAATGGCCCTGCAGGAGCTGGACAGGATGTAAAATTTGGCCACCTGGGCCTTTCTTCAGTCTTCTACATAGGCTGTCCCTATACAGGTACAGTGACTGTTTGTCACATAGGCACTAAACCAGGCTGTTCGACAGTATGCTGGAGTAGGCTTGTGCTGACATGTGAGAGCCAACTGTTACATTCTCAAGAATTTTGTGAGCCTTTTGTTAATCTACAGGTAGTATAAAATTGGCCAAAGTGAGTGTATTTACACCACTGACATTGGCAAATGCTACAAAGTCGGGGGTTTTTTTTGTTTGTTTTTCCTGGAGAGCTAGTTTGCCATCATACCACTGCAGCATTAATGGTTAAAGAAGAAAAAAAATCAAGGTAAACGAGGCTCCTCCAAAGTCTGACATAATCTATGTAACTTCCCTCTTCTCCCCTTCACCCAGCCTTCGCTCCAGCCAGAACGGACAACGCCCTCCTTCTCCACTTGCCACAAATACCTGCGATAGAGCCAGTGCTGAGCCATATCCCTGGCCTTCACACACTTGAATGCCCATCTCTGTAAAGTTGAACTTCTTCCCTGAAGCCTTCTCAGTTTACTCAGTGAGAACTATCTGCTTCTCTAAACTCCTGGCATCCAACATGTACTTCTCTGCATCACTTTTTATGCTCAGCCTTCCACTAGTTATTCCTGGCTTCCTACCTTGGGGTACTCTAATTCATTATAAACTTTCCATGAACCAGATCTATGTCCACTTCTTTTCTGGATCCTTCCAGGCCCTGGGCAGATACCTGCTCCTCAGTGAGATACCTGGTAAGCACATGGTGAATAAAAACGTTTATTTCCACCAGTCTGTCAATAGCACACCTCTCCCTCGCCTTCATGCACCTACAGTTCTAGACCTGCTAACTCACGAGTTCCCTGACAGATCTGAATCATCGACAACAGGATTCGAGTCTAGAAGGCTGCTAAAAACATGTGTGTGTATGCACACGTGTGTGTAAATTACCTTCACTAGATTGAAACGCCTGTAAGAGGGGGGAAGAGTCGAGGACTAAACTAAAGAAGCTAAACTTTGATCGGGCAACAGCAGAATCATGTTACAAATCATACTCAAGCCCCCGAAACCAATCTTCTTTTAACACTTTGGGAAAGATGACTTGGAGCTTTAGGGGAAATCTTGGAACTGGAAACCAGATGAACAAGATCACGAGTTCAGTGTCAAGTGTGGAAAATTAGTTCTTTACGCTATGGATTACTTAACCAGACTGAAGAATATATAAAGGCTGCCTAGAAATTAGAAGGAGTATAAGATTACAAGGCCATGAAGAAATGGGCTTCTTGCCCCAAAGCTTTTTCTAGACAAAACCTCTTTCAGGCAGAAAGTTCAACGGCATGTCTCCTTTAGATCTTGAAATTTTTTGGTCAATCAATGTGCCCTTACTGGCACTGCTTAATTAATTTGCAGAAATTTTCAAAACTTGAGAATTCTTTACACTCTTGAGAATCTGGAACACAGTAGAAAATATTATCTCTATTTTTCAGATGGAAAACTAAGCTAAGGAGAGTCAAGCCACTTGACTACAACCACATCTGTAACAGAGATTGAAATACAAACCTGGCTTCCTAATCTTCATTTCAATACTTCCCTGTTGATTTCATCCAACCCATCATCCCCCCAAACCCTAAATGCCCCAGAATATTAAAAGTGACCTTTATGAAATGAGTAATTCCTGAAGCTTAATCCAAACACATGGTGTTATAAACCAGTAAAAAAAAAAAAAAAAAATTATCAGAACTAAAGCAGACAGAAGAACATGGTAGGGTGACTATTTCAGCAAGAAAACAAGCCCTGTAATCATCCAAAAGCATAAAACCCTGTCACTCAAGGATGCTGCTAAATGCAAGATGATAAAGACATGTTAGGGCAGAACACGCGTCTCATTTTAGATACCATTTATATTTTCTCCATCTATCCTTTCTTAATAGGAGCAGTTTCAGAATGCTAGCACCACAGAGGTAATGCAGCCTTTCCCTAAAGTTTTATAACTGTTTGCTAAAACCTCAACATGGGATTTTGTCCCCGGGATCCAAAAGAAATCAAACCAAACGCAAAGAAGGGAAAAAAGAAAACAAATCAAAGCTAAAACCACATGTCCTCCCTAACACACCCTGATATAGTCCTTAAAATTTCAGTCCTTTGGGCAACCTATTAGGGGCTCTCTGTTACCCTGGTCTAAAATCTGTCCTCATGTCACTACACTAAATCAGAATCAAAATGCCACCAAAGGAGAAAAGTGAAGGGAATATGGGTAGCCTTTTGCTTCTGAAATAAGTCATGCTGTCAAAATCTGAACTGAGCAAGCCGACTCATATCTAATTCAGGAAAGAAAATAGAAGAGATTCAAAATTTCCAAGGCTCTTGGCTTAGATCAGAGCTCAAACATGAAAAGAATTCTTCTACAGACTCAAACCATTGCTGAATCTGTGAGCTGACGAGGAGACCTCCCTGAAGCCATCAAGCAATTTGAAAACAGGCTTGGGTGGCAATCCTCACATTTTGCCAAGATGAACTGGGTACCAGCCTCTCCCAAGGCATAAAAAAGCACAAAAGTTTTTTTGTTTTTTTTTAAATGATTCTGAAATAGTCTATATGCAAACAACTCTTTGACTCAAGTAGGCATCAGTTTTCCTTAAGGAAGGGATTATAAGCCCACAAGATAATCATTCAGTATTCTGTGCTCCATGGATTGCTGTTTTCAGATTCTATGATAATCTGTGAGGTAGGACCAGAAATGGCTGGCCTAGGGCTACTGCTCACAAATGTTCACGAGTTAATGAGGTGAAGGTGATTATTCTGTGGCACTGTGACAGGCCAAAGGGAAAGAAACCAGCCTTCGTAAAGTCCTGCATACTCTATGGTTTTTTTTTTCATACATTACTTATCTTATAGAACCCTCATAAGCACCCTGAGCCACTGGAACACGGCAGGTGGTCAGCAAATGCATCCTTCCTCAGAGCAGTAAGATAAGTGAGCCAGAGTGAGTGCGGGTTCAAATTCCAGTCGACCTGACTCAAAACATCCATGTTAATTACACAGTTAGTTATGCGTGAATTTATTATTTATACCTTTTCGGATCCCAGACTGTCCTGAGTCAGTGAGTGAGTACCACCTCAAAAGCATAGGAACAGAGACCAAAAGTCCCATAACTCAGAGACACCTAAGGCTTCAAATACCTTCCAGGAAGATTTTTTCAAGACCAGACCATTTCTGGCCATAAAAGCTTTGAAACTGAAAATATACTAGATTCTAGTCTGGACCTTGGAGGACAGGCTGAGTTAACCCCTATTAACCACTTACGAGCCAACCCTGCATGTGAGCGAGGGCACCTGACTGCCGGGCTCAGCGTAGTGTCAGGCAAGCTCCTGCCTCACACACTTTCAGATAACGTCTGCGCACAGCCCAGCACTAGGAAGCGTGCTAATCTTATTCCTACCTTCTCACTTGGCTCAGAGCCTTATATGACTTCACAAAGGCAATGAGTAATAAGTTAGTAGACTCGAACTTCAAAATTCCCAACCACAAGAAGCGGCTTTCCAAAACTTCACCCTGTGGCACATGGCTTTTGCATTCACCTTGACAATCTGATTTCAGGAGCGGTCGCCAGGCTTTAACGCCAATCTGTAGGACTACAAGTAATAACCATGGTTCTGATGTTAACTTACCATGTGGCACTGAGCAAATCATCATATGTGTCTCAATCTTCTCCAGTAATTCAGAAGGTGACTTCTTTTTTAAAAACCCGTATCATATTAGTGATGATGTTAGATTATAGAAATAATCACATATAAATGTTCTGTTCTATTTCACTATTGTAATACTTTATTTTATGTAATGCTAGACCAAATATTGTGTATGCCATGGGTGTGTGTCCATTACTTTATCAAAATGTGACAATTACAGAATACTTTGTCTTTCAACAGATAGAAGAGACAAAGCTTGAGACTAATGGTTTATCTATCATAAAGCAGCCACTTAGATCCAAAAAACAACCAACAAATTAAAATTGATGAGACGTGATTCTACAAGTTTTAATGTGTTTAGTATTATAAAGAGATGAGACGAGTATAAACATGAAAATTCCATTTTGCACTTAACTGAAACAAAAGCTTGGATTTGGTTTTTGATTATAAACAAAGAGATAGTGTATTACAAGAAAATAACTGAATCGTAGAAGGCAAAGTGTATGAAATTACAGATGGTCATCAAGAATACAGGAACATATAGATTTTTGCTAGAATACTCGAGAGTCAGCATACTTTGAGAGAGAGAGTGGAAGACCTACTTGCCAAGACATCCTGTGTGATTTGGGTCAAACCACCAAAATATTCTGTTTCAGTTGCTGGTTCTCTAAAGCAGAGGTGACAACACCTGCTGCCTTTAAGTCTCAAATTACATTAACATGCTACTAGTATGCTTGTTTAATTTGTTTAAATTGATAATCCATTCACACCGTAAAAAATTTTTAAAGGTACAAAAATATTCAATAAAAATTCTCTACTTGTGACACCCAGCCATCCATTCTCTTCTAGGAAACAATTAATGGACAATTTCTTGTGTCGCTTTCAAAAATGATCTAACATTTACAAGTACACACAAACACACACTCTTCTTTGTCTCTTGTATTCTGTGCCTAGAACAGTGCCTGACACATAGTGGGTACTGCATAAATATCTGCTTAATGAATGAAATTAATACACTTTTGGCATCTTCCTCTTTTACTCAAATATATCTTAGAAACGGCCTGGATCAATGTATATAGAGCTGCCTCATTCCTTCTAAAAATTTTATTTAAGTTTAATATACATAAAATATACATACCAAACATGTACATTTCACTAAATTTTCATAAACTGAATGCACCCACCTAAACAGCACTCAGATCAAGAAACAGAACAGACATTGCTAATAACCTAAACGCCCCAGCACATTTCCCAGCCCTTACTCTGCAGACATCCAGGGTAACTGCTGTAACACTTCTAAAAACAGAATGGCTTTGCCTGTGTTGGTGTTGATATAAACTGAATAGCGCAGCATGTACTCTTGTGTTTGCCTTCTCCCGTGTAGCCATGTTGTGAGATTTATTCGTATTTTTCACGTGCATGTAAATCATTCATTCTCACGGTCCTATAGCATTTCCCTGTGTGAGGATACCACAATGAACACATCTACTCAACTCTTGATGGGCAGGGAGGCATATGTGTGGTTTCTAATTGGGGGCTATTCTGAATTTTGTAGTATTAACATTTTGCACAAATCTTTTTGTGGAAATGCATTTTTCCTCTAGGAGTAAAACCACTGGGTCACAGTGTACATGTATGTCTAACTTTACTAGACACTGCTAAACAGTTTTCCAAACTGGTTGTACCAATATATACTCCCACCAGGGCTTGACGCGTTATATTGCCACATATCCTTGCCAATATTTAGTACTTCCCTTTTTTTTTTTTTTTTTTTTAATTTAGCCCTTCTGGTGGGGTTATAGTTGTCTAGTATTGTGTTTGCATGTCCCTAATGACAAATGGAGACCAGTGCCCTTCCATACGTTTATTGTGCACTTGGATATCATTTTTTGTGTAGTGTCCATTCAAATGTTTTGCCTATTTTTCTATTGGGTTATTGTTTTCTCTTATTGATTTGTAACTCTTTTCACATTTGCAATATGATGTATTGGGAATGTCTTCTTCCACTCCTTAAGAGTGTCTTTTGGTGAACAGAAGTTCTTAATTTTAATGACTGTATAGTATTTTTCTTTTAACGTTAGTGTTTTCTGTGCCCCTTTAAGAAATGAACAAAGTGATGATGCCATATTTGAAAGTGCATATTCTGTCTACTGCATGGTCAAGAGGATATTTCTTCTCTTGTGCTTTCTTTAAAAAACTTTCACTGTTTTACCTTCCATACATTTGAAATTGATTTCTTTATGTGGCATTAAGTAGAAGTCCAATACGTATTTTTCAATATAGATAACCAACTAAATCCATTCTTTAACATATCGGTGTTATCTTTGCCATACACTTTGTCTACCCTGAACCTGATTCTTTTTAATGGCTGTGTAGTACTCCACTGTATGCAAATACCACAAATTATTAAACCCATTTCCAACTGATTGACATTTACGTTGCTTTCATATCTTTGTTATAAATAATGCTGTAATAAATAATCTTGTCCATATGTCCTTCCCCACATATATCAGTATATCTGTAGGACAAACTCACAGAAATGGAATTGCTAAGTTAAAAGGTATGTACATTTTAAATTGTAATCAATATTTGATTGAGGTTGTATCAATTTTAATAGAATTTTTCAAACCACAGTGAACTGCACTCACAGTACATGAGAATTTGTGCTACACTAAAGTTCCTAATATTTTTGAGCCTTAGAATCCGTTTTTCGAAAACAATAAATGTATAACTATGCTTCTAGTACCCAATGATTGCCAAACTATATAAAGCCATGTAAGTTCATGGAAGCTGCCTCAAAACCCTGTGAGAGAGACACTAAAACAAATCATGCTGTCATGATTTGAGAGGCAGGCCTTCTCTGCTAACACAGAAGAGCAAGGTCACCTGCTTTTTGCTCCTGTTCTGAAGGAAGCTCACAGTCCAGCAGGTGCATCCCGGAAACCAGGTAGATAGACATTGTCCCTGTTGCCGGAGGAGTTTGTTCCAGAAGGAGAACGACAGTGGCTGCTTCAGCAGGAGATGAGGCTGCATCTCTTCATTGAGATCAAGTTGTCTGTTCCCATTAGGGAGGATGGAGCAGGAATTGAAGCCATCACGGGAGCTAGAAGCCTTACTCAAACTTCTCCTAGGTCAAATCTTCTGATTTGTTCAAAATCTTTTGCTTTGTTCAAAATACAGATGTAAAAATATACTAACATTCTCTCAATGCCAGGTCAGTGTTATAATCCCTTATGATCAATACATGACTCTTCCTTCACCCGTCACCACTCTGTAAACCATATTTGTTCTCACACGTGACTGTGAGATGTCATAAGAATATTACACTATTTATTAATTTTGCAGCTGAAAATATATTAGTACCACGGTGCTGAGGATAAGCGACCACGGGGCCCTAAAGCAGGTCTGAAACTATGTGACAACAGTGGAACCCACAGCATGACTTCCACTTGGCAGGCTCAAACCCCCAAAACACACTTCCTTTCCAGAACTCTTAAAAAGGGGAAGATGAAGAACAAAGGAAACCATCTACAAAATGAAAAGACAACCTACCGAATGGGAGAAAATATCTGTAAATCATATTTATTATAATAAGGGGTTAATATTCAAAATATATAAAGAACTCAATGGCAAAAATCAGATTCGAAAATGAGTGGAAGATCTGAAGACATTTTTCCAAAGAAGACATACAGATGGCCAACAGGTACTTGAAAAGTTACTCAACATCACCAGACAGGGAAATGCAAATGAAAACCACAATGACATGTCACCTCACATCTGTGAGGATGGCAATTATCAAAAGACAAGAGACAGCAAGTGTTGGCAAGTGGAGGAAACGGAACCCTTGCACACTGCTGACGGGAATGTAAATTGGTGCAGCCGCTATGGAAAACAGTATAGGGGTTCCTCGAAAATTTTAAATTAAACTACTGTATGATCCAGCAATTTCACTTCTGGGTGTTTAACCAAAGCAAACAAAAATACTAACTTGAAAAGATATCTCTTCCCTCATGTTCACTGAAGCATTTTTGCAATAACGAAGACATGGAGACAACCTAAATGTCCATTGATGGATGAATGGATAAAGAAAATGTGACATATGTATATAATAAAATATTACTCAATCATTAAAAAGTAATGAAATCTTACCATCTGCAGCAACCTGGATGGGTTTTGAGGGCAATGTGCTAAGCGGAAAAAGCCCGATAGAGGAAGACAAATACCATATAATCTCACTTACATGTGGAATCTAAAAAAAAAAACCAACTCACGAATGTTGGTAATTCGACTTCTGGGTATTTACAGAGAACACATTAGTGGTTGCCAGAGGCGGTGGGGTAGGGCGTGGGTGGGCAAAACGGTGAAGGTGGTCAAAAGGCACAAACTTCCTGTTACAAAATAAGTCCTATATTGTACAGCACAGTGATTATAGTTAATAATGCATATTTGTTTGAAAGTTGCTAAGAGAGTAAATTTTGAAAGTTCTTATCACAAGGAAAAAAATCTGTTAACTGCATGTGGTAACTGACATTAACTAGATTTACCATGGTGATCATTTTGGTTTATACATATATGGAATCATGACATTGTACACCCGAAACTAATGTAATGTTGTATGTCAAATATATATCGATAAAAAAAAGGAGGGAGGAAGAAGATTTAATAGCTGGATCTTATTTATAACAAAATTTCCACCTGGAAAAAAATTCAGGGAAGACACAGGCATTTTCCCATTAGGACGGTGTGGAAGAACTTACTCTTCAGATTCTTATGCAGCCGCGATAAAGGAATTTACTCTCTCCAGACTTATAAACAGAAATGAAGCAGGTAGAAGACAAGTTGAAACAGAAATTTGCTACTGGCTGTGTGATTTTGCTTAAGTCACTTTCTATCTCCAGGGCACATTTTTCCAATAAAATGAGGATGTGAGCCAAGAGGTGATGCTTATAGAATCTAACTCTTAACGTTTTATGATTTTATACACAAAAGGGCAAAGATATTGGATTTCTACAACTGAGTGTTATGACTTATTCTTGTAAATGGTCTTTGGCAGGAAAGATGGGAGGGTGAGCCGTAGGGTTCTAGACACAAGAATAGTACATCCTGTCACAGGTATGCAGATAACAAACTAGTCAGCAGGATGCATTCTTACTCATCTTGGCTGAGTCAGCAAGGAACTATTTTCAAAAAAGAATTACTTTCTGCTGCAATTTTTCCCTCGAATTATATGAAAAGACAAGGAATGGACACCCAGAGTGCTTAGAGAGGGCATCGTGAGGGTCCCAACTACTTCATCTGACATGGACAGTCCCACAGTTTAATTGGGGTATGAAAATGTAAGAGAAAATGGCACAATCAGGGAAGGTGGATCCATGACTATAAAGCCATTTGAACAACAGCAGCTTTGCGATGACACAGCTTTGTGAAAGACAAAGACTATGTTTGTCCTTTGCTCTGGAACTGGCTGCCAGCAATTCAGACAATCCTTTGTGGGAGTCCTGACTGCCAGCCCAGGCTCTGAAGGGATGTGGCCTGAACATCGCTTGGGAAAATAAAATTAATATGACCATCCTCTGCTTTCTCTAGCTTGTCTAAATGTCTGTCTAAAAATTATTTATTAGCCTTTTTTCAGCTTAAAAATAAAACCTTGAGGCATGCTGGGGGCTACTTACAAAGGACTCTCAAAGAATCTGACACATTCTTTAACGTCACGGAGAGTAGACATATCATGGGTGATTTTACCTATTTGATCAGGGAGGAAAACTATTTTTCCCACCATTGAAATATTAAGTGAAGATCAAAACATGTGACCTTTAATCAAGGTCCAGGTCACAGATAAGGGTCAAATTCTATTACAACTCATTCCCAAGAAATGAAATGAGTTATAACAGAATTTTGCCAATATTCTTTTTGTAATTCTTTTGACAGTGCTAAATTAGTGTATAGTTATAGTTATAATTTTATTATACTGAGTAACTGTTGTAAATAAAGTTGGAAAAGTTTTGCTTTATGGAAAGTCATTGCAATGAGAATTGGTTTCCTTACTCCCAGGCCCTACTGGTTTGTCTCTTGAAATTTAGATAAGGAGAAACCACATATTAATCGAAGTTTCAGCTAACACAATGACCACCACAAAAAGCCTTCTATATCTCTGGACAAATTAAAATTTGATTAACTACTACCTTTGCTTCAAAGCCCCTCGCCAGTCCTCTAAATTACTTTTTCTTCTCCACATTCCTTGTATCCCTTATCTTATTTCTGTAATTACCCAGCGTACAGTATATATGTGCTTACTATAAGGCATCTCAACTCCTTTTTTGGTAATGGGAAGTAGCAAATAAATTGAAATACCTTATTTCATCCACTAGATTGCATCTTCTTTCCTTTTCAACTCCTGTGCTCAACACGGCACTAACTCAATGACTCAGAAGCTCTTAAACTCTATTTGACGCTGGGGTCAAGCTTTTTCTTTCCATTGACCCAATCCTACAATGTATGTTCCTCCACAAAGACTCCACAAATAAGAAAAAAGACAAAAAAAAAAAAAAAAAAAGCAAATTCCTATTGCTCCCATCCTATATAATGATATATAACATTTAGGATTTCGATGTTTACATAATCCTTTGTGTAAACAATTTGTTAAATCTATTTTATCTATTATTTAAATATTCCCTTTTCCTACTGCTTTTGATTGTATCTCATTGGAAGCACACATAGGACAATATATTCTATAATGTGGGGGGAAATTCCTCTTACGGGAAAGAAATTTAGGCAGATGGTGGGTTCCGCATTCATTTATTTACTGAGTGTTGACCATGTGCCAAGTAGTATCCCCAGGGCTGGGGTGTACACTGATGAAAAAGATAAAGTTCCTGTCTTCAGAACTATACATTCTAGTATGGAAGACAGATAGGAAATACTAATGAATAAATAAAAAGCACAACTTTAGATCATGTGAAGAAAACAAAGGCAAAGGGTAGACAGGGAGAGGTGTGGGCAGGCAGGGCAAGGATGGTGGTACCAGGAGCTAGGGTTCTCAGAAGGATCTCTCTAGGGAGGAATTATTCAAACGGAGACTTGAATAATAAAAGAAAGGAATTCAGTTTTCAACTCTCTTTCTATCTAACTACAGTCGATCCTCATTATTCGCAGATTTTGTATTTGTGAATTGTCCTACTTGCTAAAATTTATTTGCAACCCCAATACCAACACTCTTGGTGTTTTCATGGTCACCTGCAGATGCATGCAGAGGGGCAAAAATGACATGCAAGTTCCACTTGAGGTCAAACCAGGCGACGCTCTGCTTTCAGTTCTCATAGTGTAAACAAGTGTCCTTTGCACGATCAACTTAGTGTCACCTTTTCCTCATTTTTGTGCTTTTTGTTGATGATTTTGTTGTTTAAAATGGTCCCTAAGCATAGCGCTAAAATGATGTCTACTGTTTCTAAGTGCAAAAGAAGGCTGTGATGGGCCTTACGGAGAAAATACACGTCAGCTAAGCTTTGTTCAGGCATGAGCTGGAGCGCTGTTGGCTATGAGTTCAATGTTAGTGACTCAACCAACAACGTATATTAAATAAGGTCTTTAAACTTTTACCAGAAACACTCATAAAATTAAGGTTATGGACTGATTAGTTGATGAAAAATGTAACCAGAGGCTCACAGGAATCTGACCTTGTATTTCTCCTAGGAGCAATAATTCGGTATTTGTTAATTCAGTGTTCGTGGTGACTTTATAGAACATCGACTACCACAAATACCGAATAACAAGAATACCACAAATAACAAGAATCTATAATACATTGAAGAGAAAATTTCAGTTGAGTGCCAGCCTCCAAACCTTGATGGGGGCAACAGCATCAGACCAGAATCCAGCATCTTGCCTTTGTGTTTTCGTTACTTTCATTTTTACAGTTGCTTTTTTCTATGGCAAGTGATGCTAGTCTTCCTTCAATGGTAGGACTATAAGGTTTTCTTTTTTGATAATTGTTTTAAGTTAAAATAAAAAAGCAGGCAACATAAAGAAAATATTAAGTAGAAAATAATACAGAAAGCAAATGGATATAACAGGCATGAAGGTGCCACACAAGGGTACCTGGAGATGGCAGAGGTCAAGGTGACGGATGAACAACTGAAGTCTGGGAAACACGATATAGTGAAGAGTTTTGGCTTAGGAGTGAGATTTGATATGGCTATGGAGGAGAAATCTATCTTCTATGAACCTCAGTTTTACTATCTGGAAAATGGGACAATATGTGAAAATTACAGTATTATCTCAATGATTTAATGAAATAACATGTAAAGCAGCAGCGCTGAAAATGTTTGGTCTCAGAACTCTTTCACGCTCTTAAAATCATTGAGAACCTCAAAGAGCTTTTGTTTATATGGATTACATCTATACTATCACATTAAAAGTTCCAGACAAGACCTTTAAAAAATACTGACTTGTTAATTAAATTAACTATAATAAGTCCAATACATGTTAGCAAATATATATATTTTTTAGGTTAAAACTATTTTCTAATAACTATGCAAGATGTCAGATGGGTACTAGACTTCATAGAGTGATCACCTTGTAGGGTATATAAATGTCCAATCACTACTTTTCCAAACAGAACACATAGAGGAGTGGCACTGTTTTGCGTATTTGTAAATCTCTTTAATATCTGGCTTCACAAAGGCAGTTGGATTCTCATATCTGCTTCTGCATTCAATCTGTTGCAATATCACACTTCATGTAGACTCTGGGAAACTACACTACATACTCGTGAGAGAACAGAGTAAAAACGGGCCAATAATGTCTTAGCATTGCCAAAAAAAATTTTAATCTCCTGGACTCCCCTGAAAGTGACTCTGAGACTCCCACGTGTCCCTGGAACATAATGAAATAAAGGGTTCGGAACAGCGCTTGTCACGAGGTAAATTCTTGACAAACGTTAATTGTCTCAATGTTGTTAGAACATGAAATTGTTAGGGCGAGGATTTCTTCAATTTACTACAATTGTATATTATCTAGCACAGTGTGTCATGTTGACATATGATCAACAAGTGTTACTGTTGTTGCTTATTTTGGTTCTGTAACTAATCAGCTGTGTGATCTTCAGCCAAGGATTCTTAACCTGTGTTCAAATTCAGAAGATCCCGAACTTGAGAAGGGAAAAAAATTATGTCTATAGGCAATAAGCCACAGTTGTACCAGTAGTATGTGATATTGCAACCCATAGAAAGCACAGGTATTTTTATATTATGGTTACTGCAGATATCATGAAAAATCATACGTGCTCATCACTAATTCAAAAGTTTGGTAGTTATGAGACCTGCCACTGGATCTTGTTATTTAATACATTAATAAAGAAGCACATATATTATAATAATCACAAGTTTTGAAAACATCTTGACAACTTATTTCAATACAACTTGATTTGTTTTCAGTTCTTCACATTTGACTTATCTCTTTAGGCACCAAGTTCCTCTCTTTAAAAGGAAACTGGACTAGTAACTCTCTGAGACTCCTCCCAGCTCCACCTCCAGCTGGAGTACATGGAACATGCTGCCCTGGAAAGGAGGAAATGGGTGGAAACCCACAGCACACCTGAGTGCATTCACAAAGAACTGCAAGTCTGCTTTCAGTTTTTACGTCAGCATTTGAGAATCTACAAAGTTAAATGCTTTTAGAATCACTGAACCTAGCACAGCTAAAAAGCTGAAAAGCTAACAGTGAAAGCAAATATTCCCCCAATCTTTTATCACATTATAAAAACACATATCACAAATCCCAACAAACAATAATGAATTATTTTGCAAGGAATCCATCATTGACATCATCTGGATCTGTTCTTGGTAGAAATAGCTTGTCTGGGAACACAGAGTAAATGTTCAATAATCATTTCTAATCTGAATGTTTACCACTAACGTTAGCTTAAAATCTAAATAAAAGTGTTTATATCCTACTATCTTCAAACGAAATGAAAGAAAAGAAAGAAAAGAAAAAAGGAAAGACAAGAAAAGAAAGGAAAAACAAAGGACAAGAAAACAAGAAAGACAAAGGAAAGAAGAAAAGAGTTTCCCATGGCTGTAGGGAAGAGAACTTTGGCCTAAGCACCAAGCACTTCACACCTGGGTACCAGAAGTTTAAAAAAGCAAGGGGATTGGTCCTCTCAGTTGATAACCCAGATAACACACAGAGGTCATTCAGGCCCACCTAATGCTAGAGATTGAGCCAACAATGCTATGTTTAAGAACTAAGAAAGCCCAGACAGACTGCATTTCGGTCCCTGTAGAAAAATCTAGGTTATGTCAAGGAGAGCCAATAGCAGCACCAAGATAATATAAGACAGGATAGATCGCTAGCTTCACTGCCCACAGTTGAGTGACATCAAAGCGCTACCCTTATACAGAGTAGCTGAGTCATTAAAATGCTTCAAAATGGCCATTACGTGGTTTCCTTCACCCAGAAATGAAATCTGTCTAGCAGACACTCAGAAGTGCCAACAATCTCCGCCAAAAAGTCCAACAAGCCAATTTCCCAATTCTATTTCAATGAACCCACTGATTCTACGTTTCCTTGTTTCTCAATAGCACATCTCATGTTATTTGCAAAGATAAAGATAAATGGAAGGCTCTCACTTTGTCCAACTAACAGAACAAAGTAAAACTCGTATGGGAGTGAATGAGATGTTAAAACCTAATGGAGAAAAAACTACTTTAAATCATAGAAATTAGGCTAGTGCTTTAGGCTGTCAACCCACCAAGGACAAGCAGGTACTGAATGAAGGCTCTATACCTGGTAGAATACCTCCTGAATAACAGGGACACAAAACTATAATCCTCTGGCTCACTGAGCCCAAGGATAAGAGGAAAAGTAATAAAATAAGGTGTGGCACAATGTAGGAATAGTGAGGAGGAGGTGTGAAGGTTTGAGGCCTGGTAATTTCCAAATGCGAAAGTGGCATGGGAATGGAGTCGAGCCCTGAGGGCAAGTCTGGACTGTGAGATGCAGAGGTGGTAGGGCACTCTGGACAGGGGACAAGCACAAGGGAGCAAAGTCCCAAAGGAGGGACTCTCCATGGCATATTGCGCAAGAGCGAGAAGGGCAGTGTCTGCACTGGAGGGTTAATCAAAGAAGCTGTGATAAGGTTGGTGAAGATATGTTGAACCGGATTATGGGAACTTTGAAAGCTGGGCTCAGTTTAGACTTTAACCTGAAGGCCAAGGAAGGCTTCTAAGCAGAGAGGTGATATGAACAACAATGTGTTTTAGGAATAAACAATGGAGATTTATTCTCAGATAATCTGTCCTAACAGTGGGTCCTGCTGTCAAATACAGATTAATCAGAATCTATTGTGTCCAGTGAAATGTGTGTCCCAAATTGTATCCTGGGGCCATTCTGCTACTACCTCTGCCCTAGAAATGCAATTCAAATACTTTTCTTGACTGAAGACAAATAATAAGGTAACCTGACCCCAGAATGGACAGGGATGGGGGGAGGGGTAGAGAACATATCATACTTGCTCCTATGACAATGGCAGTAAAAACCACATTTTGGGGATATGTTTACATTAACTATATCAAAGTCCTAACAGTTCTGGAAACATTTTTTATCCTTAGCAAAATTAGAATTGATAATCTGTTTGTAAGTAGTAATTAACAATTAAGCACTGCTCAATATGCTTTAATTTAGTAGTTAGTACTGGACAATACTCAAAAAAAAAAAAAAAAACCAGATTCCATCGATTTTAGACCATTTCACTTCCATAATTACTGGCTGCTTACTAATTGGCACCTGAGTAGGAGTCCCTCTCTGAACCCTCACGACCAAACCATGACGGGGTGGTCTGGGGCAGAAGAAATAACACCTACCCATTTCTGTGTTGCAGCCATAGGAGAGTATAAGGATTCTAAAAGAAATTTAAGAGGAAAAAAAGTTTTTGGAATAGGGGGAAAACAAGAAATAATACAGACATTATACTGAAACACACATACATATATACAGGAAGGATGACAATCTAAGAATAATATAGTAAATATGAGAGTGTTTGTTGTTGGTTTTTCTGACTCATGGCTACAGAGCTGAAAAGCACCTAGCGGTGTTAAGAGTTATCTCCGAAAGTGACTTCACTTCACCATCAGAAAGTATATGCTAGGTTCAGGGACCTGTCCCTAGTAACCAGTGAGTTGAGGAAAAATGGGGGCGGGGAAGGGAGTGAAGTAAAAGATTAGATTACTAATAAGCCAAACGAATGAACCTAAGAGGAAGTGGTAAAATTCTCAACGCACACCCCAGTGTTTATACTGGGGAATCGCTCAGAAGGCTCATTGTCACTGTAATCGCCCCGCCTATGGCAGAGCTTTCCCACAAGACCTGAGCAACCTCTCTCCTCGATGAAAAGTAGGAGGACCATGGTTTTCACCTGGGTCAAAACCCCGCTCGTTCTGGCTCCAAACCACCACAGCGGCAATCCCTCCGCACGCCATGGGGGACCTCCAGCATCGCTGCTATGTATGCCAGGTGCCCAAGACAGGACCTGCCACGATTTCCTTAATAAAAGTGTCCTCGTCTGATTCCACAAGGAAACTCGGGTTCAGAAGGCAGTCTTAAACCCCCTCTCATACACTTCGTTAGGGGAAGAGCCCCAGGGGCCACCACCCCCGTCCCCATGCCACACACTGCCCGTCTCTTCCAACACATCCACACAATTTGAGTTTCCCATTCACTTTACAACCGTTATTAGCATTCCAGTCCCTGGGAGGAAGTGGGGAGGGCGGCTTTCCACCCCCGACTCCTCACTTTGGGGCTTCAGAGAGAACCTGAGAAAAGGAGGCAGAAGGCGCTGGGACAAGCGAGCAGCAAGCCCTCTGCCGACCTCTGCCAGTTACAAACTCCTGAATGAAACCGCACGACGAGGAGGAGGGGCGCGAGCCCCGGGGCTGGGGCCCCAAACGAGCAACCCGCGAGCACCCTTGCCTTTGACGTTTCCACTATGACAGGCCCTCGAGCTCTGGGTACCGGGGCAGGAGGACCCGCTCCGGAGCCCAACTGCACTTTCAGGCACTCAGCTTCCCAAAGCCCAAAGTGATCTTCCCCGCGGGGCTCCGGGGGAGGACTCAGAACCTCAT
>NW_011888834.1:5595503-5598081 GCF_000151845.1 Pteropus vampyrus | reverse complement strand
CCACGAGAGCCGGAAGCCGGACTCCAGGGCAGACGTGATCTCCTGTGGTCACCGTTTATAGCCTTCAGAGTAGGAGCATGTGTCTTCTGGTAAATAGAGAACAGACAGATACAAGGGAGACAGTCTCCCCAGAAGTATCAGATCGTTTCCAAAGGTAGCCTCGGTGGGAAAATTATCTCAAGAGCCCTATCTTGGAAATCCTGTATCCCCAAAACATAGCTACTCTTTCCCAGCTCAAGAAACTCAGACCCTCCTGTTCAAGGGAAAAGTCCGCCCCACCTCCCTTTTCCAAAAACCAGCCTCCCATCCCTGCGGAGAAGGGGACGTGGCTCATCCATGTCCTCTCGTTTACTGTATTGTTTCGACAAAGAGCTAAACGCAGGGACTGCTCTTTGAACTGTCGTAGGCTCCTGTTGACGCCCTCTGAAACTGCCCTACTGGCACTCACTTCTCTCTGGAGAGACCTTGAGAACGAAGAAGGAAGAATGGGGGAGTGCTACTTCACTCAAAGAAGTAAAAATGTGAGTAAATGACCAGCTGGTTTATGTTCACCGTCAGAAAATGGTCCTTGAAATGAATTTTGTCCCTGCAGTCCTCAGTGGCTTTATTGCCTATTTGGAACATGAAAAGACAGGAAGATATTTATTCATAAAGTGTCATATAAGTTGAGAAATCCACCACTTTACACTTAACGTCCAGAAGGAATTCCACCATCTTTCCAAAAATAATTTCTCTTTCTCTGCCATCGTAATTAATCTAATTCCCAAGTTAAGTAATTTCTTCTCTCCACAAATAATTATGAAGTGCCTATTAGATGTCAAGCGTAGTTTGAAGTACAGAGGCACAGTAGTGAATAACGTCAAATCCCTATCCTCATTTAGCTTCCAGTCTAGAAGAGGTAAGACAAAAAGCAAATATGCATATGCTCAAAGAGGCTGCGCCAGTAGACAAAAATCCAAAACAAGGAGAGGACTTGGGAAGGTGCTGCTGTTCTGTAGTGACTGGTCTGGGAAGGCATATCTGGTAAGGTGACCGTGAAGTACAGACCTGAAGGAAGCGAGGATTCCAGAGAAAGTATTCTGGACTCAGGAAGAGCAAACAAACGCACAGGCCCAGAGGCATGTTTGGCAGGTTCCAAAAATCAAGGAATACCAGGTGGCGAAAGGTGAGTAAGAACCAGAGTATGGGAGGAAACTTGGTCCCAGAGGCATGGGATGGCCAGATAAAGCAGGACCGTGAAAGGCATAGTAGGTATTTTATTATTGCAAGTAGAGAGGTTTGGAGGGTTTTGAGCCAACCAAAGACATGATCTAATTTGCCTGCTGTGAGAAGATGCAGGAAGACCAGAAGAATGGAAGACTATTTCAGTAGTTCAGGTGAGAAATGAAGGTAGTTAGGTCCAGGATGGTAGGTGGAGAGGGGAATTTACTGTGGCTTATGGACCCCTCAGGGTACATTCATCAGCATATGTTTGGGGGAGGTTTGCCCCCAAATTAATATTTAAAAAAACGGACCTCACTATATATGTTTCAGCCCCCATAAACCTTGGATCTTGTCCCGAGATCAAGACACCAGATGGGTCAAGGATGACCCTAAGATTTGGGGCTTGAGCCACTGGTAAATGGAGTTGCCATTTTCTTAGTCATCTGTGACATCTACTTCATCTTCACTCTTTATATCTAAGTTGTTCTGTTCCGAAGTTTTCATCTGATATTTCTTTAGGACTCACTTTTTCATACCCTCCTCAGCAACCCCTCCATGTGCACTGCTAGTCAGTTACTGAAGCATTTCACATTGTGGGATAGGGGTTTCACAAAGTTATTTCAGTCCTCTGTGTTCAATCAAGTTTGCATGTCCAATGTTCTCTACATGGGTATATTTTAACATTAATACACAGCAGAGTGTTAATCCAATGGATCTGGATTTCTACCAAAATGATTTCAGCTATTTCACTCCACCCTTGCATTGTAGGCTTTTTGCAAAACTTGAGGTTTGTGTTTAGGCACTGGCTATTTCAAGTGTGACAATAATTCCTTTACGAGGGCTAGAGGAAAATGGAAAATTTAAATTACAGCTTTCAGTATGTTTATTCTTTTTCCTCTGAAGACTGAAGTCCACCCACTTTGTTATATCAGATGGTTAAATCCCAATTGGAAAGTCCATTTAAATCATAAAAGCAGAGCTATTCAAAGTCTTTTATTAAAATGAGGCTTAAAATTAGAGAGTCAACCAGATGGGTAGGTAGAATAACAGCTCAATTCCCAGAAATATCCTTTTCTTTTTCCTCTGATTTCTTTTCAGAAGAAACATTAAGCATATTTACAACCAGAGATGTTCAGTCTCCAAAACCAACACAAATACAAACACACTCATGCATAGAACAGCACTTCGTGTGCTCTGTTTGAAGGTGCCTTGGAGAAAGAAATGAGGATAAATGAATCTGGAAGCTAATTTGACATGAATAATTATTCAATGACTAAGAGAATAGATGGATGTGAACACATCTGCCAAGCACTTTACTTCCTCCATTGATTGCCAGGCCTGCTTTGCCAAGTCTGGATGACTTGATGGTTTCTAT
>NW_011888834.1:5582151-5594913 GCF_000151845.1 Pteropus vampyrus | reverse complement strand
TAAGCATCAGTAAAAAGAATTAAACTGTATATGTCATGATATAATAACTATAAAATTACATATTTACATGGAAAATGATCATAGAAGAACACAAAAAATGGAAAATGTTATCCAACCTTCGAAACAAAAAAAAATGAATTGATGAAAAATAAAAATTAAAACAAAAGAAAATGGATTTGTTGATGAGATACCTGGACTATGTAGAAAAGCAAGAAGTTAAATGCCTAAATTTGACCTTTATTTGGGACAGGAGTGAAATTTCATTTTGTAGCCCCTTCATAACAGTGACACTATTACTATATAGTAATAAACGACTGTCACAATCAGCAGATTTTTCTTCCTATTACTTTGAGGTTGGCTAAGAAACCAACACTTGATCCAGAATTTTTATTTAATACCGGACAGATTTTCTACGGTCACCAGCTATAGTGTAACAGTAATAACTAACATTCACGGCCTGTAATTTGGGCCTGTGCCTGGCACTGTTCTGAATCAACTTGTTTGATCCCCACACAACCTAATGAGGTAAATAGAACTATTGTCATCCCCACCTTACACATGTGGAAACTGTGGCTCAGAACATGTTACAATATTGCCCACATAATTAGTTGGTGGCAGAACTAAATTCAAAGCCTGGGCAGACTGGCTCCAGGATCCATGCTCTAAACCAGGGGTCAGTGCACTTTTACTATAAAAGAACTATATATAAATATTTTAGACTTTGCAGCCATATGGTCTCTGTTACAACCACTCAACTCTGCAATTGTAGCAGGAAAGGAGCCATGGACTATACATAAACAAAGGAATGTGGCTGTGTTCCAATAAAACTTTATTTGTAGACATGAAATTTGAATTTCATATAATTTTTGTAGGTCATGAAATATTATTCTTTTAACTTTTTCAGTCATTCAAAAATGTAAAACAAAAACAAAAACAAAAACATTCTTAGCTTGTAGGCTCCTACAGAAACAGGGTGGAGCACAGGATTTGGCCTGAGGGCCATAGCTGGCCAACCCCTGCTATAAACTGTGACTGCCACATTTTGAGGTGGGTGAGAACGCCGGAGGTTCTTCAGGAGAAGGAGCAAGATAATAAGGGAGGCACAGAAGTGGAAGTCTGTTGCATAAGGGACTGGGAGAAGCTCCTAGAGGAGAAGTCATCGAAAGCGGAGAACTCTGAGAACTAAAAGCTGCTCGGAAATCAGAGGCTGAGGCGCTTCTGAGAACAGTGAGTATCTGTTTTGGGGAATTATCTCCTGGCCTACCCGCTCTGAACTCTATTCTGAGTGATAGGAACTATAAGTAAAAACCTTAACTAAACCTCTGTAAGACAGTAGCACACAAGCATTTGCTTGGGTACCCATTGAACTTCCAAAGGGGGAGGGTGGCATGCTCACTGCAGCATTATTCACAAGAGCCAAGATGTGGAAACAACCTGTGTTCATCCGCAGATGAATGTTTAAAGAAGATGTGAGATATATAAATACATGTATTTCTAGGTATATTATATAACATTATATATATATTTCATATATATATAATGGAATATTGTTCAGCTGTGAAAAAGAAAGAAATCTTGCCATTTGCAACAACACGGATGGACCTTGAGGGCATTATGCCAAGTGAAATAAGTCTGACAGAGAAAGACAAACACTGTTAAGATCTCACTTATATGTGGAATCTAAAAAAAATGCCGAACTCATAGAAACAGAGAGTAGAATGGTGGTTGCCAGGGGCTGGGTGGGGGAGGGTAAATGAGGAGGTGTTGGTCAAAGGGCACAAAATTAATTTTTTTCTTGTATGGTTGTCAATCTCAAGGCACAGCTTCATCCCAGGATTGTTTGGGCTCACATCTGGGCAGTATTCCCGAGCCCATTCACTTCAGGATAACAAGTTACTTTGCAGCAGTCACCTGGCTCAGCTGGATCGGGAAGACAGCGCCCTGGGGTTCCTCACATAGTTTCTGAGTCACGTTATTGTGGCATAATGTTCTTATTTAAACAAGCCCGTCCCGCCCATAAAATTATGCTTCAGGGTTTCTCAGAACACTTATACCACATAGCAAGAAGTCTCTTAGGAGGAGAAATAAACTCACTTATGTTCCTTCTGGAGGCAAACTCCATTTAAAAATGATCTGACTGTTAATAACAGCCGGTCCTTGGTAACTTTGAGCTTGGCCCACACTTTAAGTGCCAAGTGGGTGCTGGCCCCAGGAGTTGATCTCTCCTGTGATGTGCCAGAAAGGCCTCTCTTGACTTCAGTCTTTCTATTTGTAGAATTATCGCTGCAATTCATTGTCTGCATAGAAATGTTAGAATTCTTCAGAATAGAGTATTATTTGAAGACAAGAAACTTCTGTTTACCTAGAACGTGAACAACAGGAAAATTCTAACAGCGTATATTACTTAATATTCTGTAAGCCATTTTAAGTAAAAGCATACCGATAAGAGGAAGAGCTCTGTAGTGAATCTAGTCAATAATAAAAGAAAAATATAAATATGCACAATTAGGAATACGAATGGTTATAGGACCACAAGTGTAAAGAAGCAAATCTAGGTAAGATTATGCTGTATAATTCTTACTCAAGAAATTGTAATAAAAGACAATTCACTAGGAAAATGGAAATGAACAAAATTGAGCCAGTAATTAGAAATCCTAAACCGACCAAACAGCATGGAAGAAATGGAAAATGTGGTCAAAATATTACATCTAAAAAACCTGCCAGGCCTAGATATAAAGGCAAATACTTTTGTATATTTACAGAATAGATCTGTTGAATGTAATATAAACTATTCCATAGAAAAAGATGGAATGCTTTCTAATTTATTTTGTGAAACAACATAACCTTGGCAGAAATACCCATCAAAATATAGGAGAAAAATTAAATATATATTTGCCTTTGTACCAATACAAATACAGTTTTGAATAAATTTCCTATTCACTAACTCAGAATGGCTAAATAAATTTTATTCTAAAAGTACATGGCTTTTAGAGTAATAGGAAATTTATCAACAGAATTTTATCTCATCGAAAGGTCTCAGAAAAACTAAATGATCATCTGGAGAGATATGCAAAATGCATTTTATAAAATTAATGTCCATTCTTGATCTAAACTCTTAGGAAACTAAATAGGATATATATCCTCAACTTGATGAAGAGCATATTTTGGTAACCAGCAGCCAGTATCACACTTAAGTGTGACTTGTCACAGATTCCCATTCTCTAGAAACAAAGCATGACATCCTCTAACGCCATGATTAGAGCAGTATCCAGAGATTGCTTTATCCGATGCAAGGAGATGCGGGACATGAATTGGAGAAGACCAAACTGTCCTTGTCTGCTGATGAAGTAACTGGCTAACAGAATCGATGATGAATATTTTCAAAGCAATAAGAATTTCATCATATATTTAAAGACTCAAAGTCTTTTCTCTTGTTTTGATGTACGTGCGAGGGGCTGTCATATGCCTCAAAATATATCGGGGCCCTTTCATCACATTTACCACCATACTGTAATGTACGATATTTCAGTATCTGCAAAGCTCAGTTTTCCCTCTAAACATATCCATCTTTAAACACAGAAGAAAATTTAGCTTCCAAATTATTTCATTTGCTATGGAAAAGTTAAAATAGGTCAACCCGATGGCTGTAACTTTGCCAGTGGTGTGCTGTACGCTCCTGTGTGGAATGGGCCTTTGCAGTGGGGTGCAGCGTGTCCTTCTGAATACCTCCCCCAGGGCTGGTGCTGCTGCTTTCCCCAAAGGCCGTCACAGGACCCTCAGAGTTCACCTCCTAGCCTAGAGGAAGTTGACAACCTGGCCCCTGTGGTCTGTCTCTGTCAACATCATGCTTTGTGCCTCAACCACAGAATTATAGTTGCAGGAGAGACTTTGGGGTGTGGTTGTACAAATATATTTTGCACAGGGCTTATGTTTGCCTGAAGTTGGCTCTGTGTTAGCATCTTACTTTTCAGGACTGAGTTAACTCATAGAGAACCTACAAACCCTGTGATGCAAGGGAGCCCAGAGCCGGATCACAGTTCAAGTAAGGTCAAACAGTAGCTTCCCCAGGTTAGATGCAGTGGCAGCAGCATAGGAAATACACAAAGATACTTGTGAGAACAGAGTAAATGGAATTGGAAAACATAATTATAATTGCTGCTAAATTAAACATGAGCACACCCATCAAGTAATTTAGGAATGATTTCCTTTTGCTGTGCTCAAAGTCTTCTCTTCAAACATTCTTTCTAATAAATGCATATCTTATGGTATCCTGGAAAAAGGGGTTTTAACTTTCTTGAGATTAAAGAAGACCAGAGATGTAAAATATTCTCGTTTCAATGACCACAGTAGAGCAAGACAATCAAATTTAGAGAATGAATTAGAAGGCAAAACTTCAAAATACAGCTGACCCTTAAAGAACGCAGGGGTTAGGGGGTGCCAATCCCCACGCAGTGGAAAATCCACATATAACTTTTGATTCTCTCAAAACTTAGTTGTCCCTTGGTATCTATCGGGGATTGGTTCCAGGACCCTCTGCTGATACCAAAATGCATGGAGGCTCAAGTTCCCTACACAAAACAATGTAAAACAATGTAAAACAATGCATACGGTCGGCCCTCTGTATCCATGATCTCCAACCGTGGACTGAAAACAATCGCAAGGATTTACTGAAAAAAAAAATTTGTGTATAAGTGGAATCATACTGTCCAAAGGTCAACTGTAAATTTTTAAATTTCGTAAAATCAGTCCATGGCAATTTGTGTCTACATTTTGTAATAGAAATAATTTACTGTGCATGCTATGCTACTGAAAATAGCCTAGGAAACTATAAAGGAATAGCAAAAATAAAAAAATCAAGGGAGGAATGCTGCTATTCCTGGAAAAGAAAGCTAAAAAAGACTCTGTAAAAAAAAAAAAAAAAAAAATTAGGGTCAATCTAGTAGTAGATAAATATGGTACTAGTGCCACCTGCTGTTGTAAGTATAAATTACAGCTTTCCAATAGCTGATTTGTTTTGAATACTATTCTGAATTCTTTTAAAACTTGTCCTCTCATGGCAGGAACAGATGTTTTATGTTAATTTCTCTGTTTCCAGTTATCCAGATCTTTATACAGCAAGTCTTCAAAGAGCGTCATTTTGTTCAACATCTTCCATTACAACATTGATGAGAAAAAAAAAATCCATTCCCTCCGGGGCCACTGTCTGTGTGGAGTGTGCACATTTTCCCCATGTCTTTGTGGGTTTTCTCTGGAACTCCGGTTTCCTCCCTCATCTCAAAGATGGACATGTGAGGTGAACTTGTGTTTCTAAATTGCCCCAGTCTGAGTGAGTGTGGGTGTGATGTGCCCTGCGATGGGAAGGTGTCCTGTCCAAGGTAGAGGCCCACCTTGTACCCTGAGCCGCCAGGAGAGGTTCAGCCACTTTCGACCCTGAGCTGGAATCAGTAGGATAGAAAATCATTATCTTGCTTGTATGTATTAATCTTTATTATGTGTATGTATAGCTCACATTTATTTCACATATATTAATATTAGAAGTGTTTGGGGTCTTTATTTAGAAATTTATTTGGGTCTTTATTTAGAAAATGTTTTTGTGACCAGAAATATAATGTAGGAACTTAACTCTTGTTCATATCATTTAGCCTTTGGTAAAATCGGTTTTGTTATATGTCGTTTTGCTTAAAGTCAAAGTTTCCAGTATCCTATCAACAATGTGGAGTGAAGACTTAACAGTGGGCCTGAGAATTACTGTGCTAAGAGCTTTATAAAGATCCTCTCATATACTTGACATGATAACTCAGCCAGGTGGGTAGTATTTTTATATCCCATATATAGCTGAATTGGCTAGAGCTCAAGAGTCACTAAAGAACTTATCTGAGATCACAGAGGTGGTGAGCGGCAGAGCCAGCTTGGAACATGAGCTGTCCAACCAAAAGCCAACCTCGAGGCCTCCATTCTGCCTTTTGATGAGGTGTCTCTTGGCGTTGGACTCTCCCTGCTGAGATCATTCAGAATGACTCTATCATTTAGGCCTCAGTTTTCCACCTTTAAAAGGATTCACGCAGAAGAATGAATTCTTAGAAAACATTATTAGAACAAAGAAGAGGGTCTTCAGGTTATTTCTGGTGGTCTTTCCCATTTTAATACAACATGTTTACATGTTTATCAAGTTTTGGACATTTATGTGCCTTTGTGCTGATTCACATGCATGACAATAATAACTTGTACTTGAATATTTTCAGCGTACCACAGCTTAGAAATAAGAAGATAGGTTAGATTTTTCCTGAAAGACATCCTCTTAGACTGAAAATCCTAAAACCATGTATTTTTATCGAGAAGACAAGAATGCCTTAGTCGTCCTTATTTTGTATAGATAGTTTATCAAAACTTTATTGGTTATCCTATGCAGATTCTGAGAACCCTTAGCACTATGTTCTAATGAATCCCAGGATTTGTTTCTAAATATAATGGCATTTTGTATCCAAGGTTTGAAAACACAAAACAGAGCAGGTGAAGTGATTGGAAAAGTATAGCAATAGATGGAATCCAATAAGGCCGAGAGAAAGTGGAGGGGGACACCGGCAGGGGAGCAAATCTAAGTGAAGGAGAGAAGCCAGAACAGGACTATGGACCCAGGAGCCGGTTACTGGAAGAGCAGAAGTTGGAGATTCAGACCCAGCACGCACCCGGGAGCCACACGGGCAGCTGCAGTGATGTGGAGTGGAGGCCTATTACAGTCAAGTGTTTGGGGACCCCATTACTGTGAAGACATCTCCAAAATCAAGTGTCAGCACCAGATACAATGAGGATCCAATGAATTCAGCTGAATAAAGGCTTATCCAGCATCTTTGCTGGGAAAAGCGCTGTGAGTAACCGATAATCTGCTTTGACTCCTCTCCACAGATTTGGCAATGGCAGCACTTAATCCAATCCAGCTGTCAGGAGTTGAAAACCCCAATAGTGAGTTCCAATCTGATTAAGCACGGTGCACCCCAAAGCTATGGATTAATTCCCTAGTTACAGCTTAGATTGGCAGCTCAAAGCCAGAGAACGAATTCCTGGACCAGCATCGCTGCCTGGAGAATTCTGCTTGGTGTGTGTGTGTGCGTGTGTGTGTGCGTGTGTGTGTGTGTGTGTGTGTGTGTGTGTATTGTAATATTTTTCCTTTCTTAATGTGATAAAAAATCACAACATAAAATTTACCATCTTAATCATTTTTAAGGATACAGTTCAGTAATGTTAATTATTTTCCATTATTGTAAATATTTCTAGAACTTTTTCATCTTGCAAAACTGAAACTCTGTACCTGTTAAAACTAATTCCTCCTCTCTCCTCCCTCCAGCCCTTGGTAACTGCCTTTCTACGTTCTGTCTCTATGATTTTGACGACTTAAGACATGTCACATGAGTGGAATGACACAGTGTTTGTCCTTTCATGACTGACTTATTTCACTGAGCATAATGTCCTCGAGGTTCATCCATGTCGTAACATGTGACATGATTTCCTTTTTTTTTAAAGTCTGCATAATGTGCGATTGTATGCATACACTACATTTGCTTTATTCATCTGTCAATTCCACATCTTGGCAGTTGTGAATAATGCTATGATGGATATGAGTGTGTGGCTTCTTATCTTTTAAAAACCAAACTGTCACAGTGACTAAAGGTTTAGCAGTCTAGAGGGTGTTGATAAAAATTGAGGCAGAAAGGTGGTCAGTAGCAGGCAAAATATCTCAGACAGCAAAGCACGTGGAAGAATTCTTGGCTTTTAGGCCTGACCGCCTGTACATCTCACTTAGAAAAAAGAGTGTAGCTTTCAGCATGGCCTCTTTGGTTTATAAAAAGGCTAGATCTTTTCTTCAGTGATCCAACCATGTCATGTAACTCCGATCTTCGGGGTCCTCATATGTTACTCAGGGTGGTCATCATCTCCTTTCAGCATGGAGATGTGTGCTTGTCAAATTCCACGAAGGGAGGCACGCGGAGCGGGAGGAGCAGCATAGATTCGGAACTTTGGAATCCGAGGACACTAATTCTAGTCCATTGTCTTTAAACTTGGATAAATCATAAGTCTTTAAATTTCATCTTTCTCATTTTGTGAAATGAAGATGATAATACAGATTACAAATTTGGGGTGAGGATTTAATGAAAGTAATTATAAATTTTAAGTGTTATATAAACACCAACTACATTACTTTTAATGAATATCAGTATAATAGCATTTCTAGAAAATTGTTTCAACTTGTCTTTAGCTGCTTGCTTCTCTTTGGAACTCCAAGGAGAGCAAGTTTCTTCATCAGATCTCCTTCAGCATTCTGAAAAGGAAATTCTCTCCTTTCAATCCTAATGCGAAAATGCCCGCTTCTTCCCTGGGGTGTATAGCTAGCTACTTTGAATACAGAAATTGTTACTCAAGATTCATTAATGAGTGAAAACGTTTGCGGGGTGTATCAGCAATTGCCAGCTTTTCCTGGGTATCCGTTCTCCCCACTTCTTCTTTAATAACAGAATTCCCAGTTTTTAGTTGGGCACATGGAGAAATTTTGAAAAAGCAGCTGTAATGCACTCTTTGAGGTCCCTGCCCCCCAATAAACGAGACTTTAGAGCTCCTAGTTGGGCTCATCGCTTGACCTGTCACGACTGTCACCTTCTTCCCCTTTTCTTCGATGGGAGAAAGATCATATTTCACTTGAGTCACACTGACCAGATGTCTCGATCTAGAACTACAAAGGACGTCTCTGGTAGTTTTACATCCTGTGCACAGTGAGGGGCCTGGGGTGCAAAGTGCCCCTTTTAAATGGCCACCAGTAAGACCAGGTGCTCTCCAGATCACCGTATCAGTGTAAGTTAGTGATGTGCTTGGGAGTCTTCCTGCCAGCACCTCTTCTAACGTGTAAAGTCCCCACACTGGGTGGGGAGAGGACAAGGGGAGGCCACCCAGAGGAGTATAGAGTCGAGCTTTGGCAAAGAAGGGGAGGCCTCCTGCCTGCCTGGCTGAAGCAGTGCCGTGCCCCATCTCTCCCAGTCACTGTCCTGCGATCTGCTACCGATCCTGCTGACTGGTGGCCGCACTGGTCTCCAAACAAATGGCCGCGACCGGGGAAGGTGGGGGGCTTCCCTCCATTACCCTCTAATCGGTTTTGCTTCCCAGTACATACAAAAGTTATGTTTATACTAGAGTCTATTAAGTGCAAGAGCATTATGTCTAAAAAACCAAATGTACATTCCTTAATTGAAAAATAGTTTATTGCTGAAAAATGCTAACTAACCATCATCTGAACTTTCATCAAATCATAATCTTTTCACTGGTGGAGGGGCTTACCTTCAGTTTGTAAAAAATGCAGCATCTGCGAAGCGCGAAAAAGTGAGGTACACCTGTAGTGCCATGTGCCAGACACTGTTCTAAATGCTCTACAAATGAACTCATTTGATTTGGGGAGCAACGCTATGAGTCAGACTGTACTACGTATCAATTAGTTTGGGCTAGGTAGGGCCATGATAACAAACAACACCCAAATTTTAGTGCTTTCAACAACGAAAGTTCATTTCTCACTCACCTTTCATACTGGGTGTGGACCGGCCTTGGCCCTGTGGCTCTTCTCCCCATTATGGCTTTTGAGATCACAGAGCAGCCCCCATTTTGGCCTCATCATAGAAAATGCACGGCTGAACCATACAATGGCTCTTAAAGCTCCTTCCCAGACACATCGCCCATCGCTTCCTCTCCCGTTCCTTCGGACAGCTTGTATGGGTACGCCTGACATGAAATGGTGAAGTATACTCACCTACAGGGACAGTACAAACATGGAAATTGGAAGGGATCCTTGCTTTATGGGTGATAAAATGTAGAAACAGAGAGGTTAAGCAACTTGCCCGAGGTGACACAGCCAGTAAGTGATAAGACTGAAACTCAAGGATCACATTGACAGTGATAAACATTATTTCTCTGTTATAGGCCCTGTTCCCCCTTCAAAGTCCTTTCAAATTATTTCCAGAAGTTTTCAGAGAGTACGTCACATGTGCTCACAAACAAGTCCTCTCGGCCTTGACAAATCTGTAAGGTCTCTGCAGTGTGAAAAGTCACATGAAGATACCTCCAAGTTGTATCCCTTTCTGATAGTGAGTTACCACCTATTCAGATTCTCCATTTACTGATTAACTGTTTTTGAAAGTGCTGGGGCCCATGAAAACTATGAAACTTTGAGCTTGTGTTTAAACAGCTGGCATGGGCATCTGTGCCACTGGTGCTGCTCTGGCCCTGTGCCATCAGCTTGTCAGCTTGTGTGCTTGGGTATGGCAGTCAACACCCCTGGAGTCATACTATGCCACCCTTTGTTACCCTGGGCCCAAAGCATAGTATCCTGCTCTCAGTATCTCACAGTGAGTTTTGTGAATTATTTCAGTTTTTGAATAGATAAAATATGTACTAGTTAAAAAATAACAATATGAGAATGCATATAATCCTGCTCCCAATCTTGCCTACATGTTGTCTTATTTAAAGAAATTGCCCTATTCCCCACTTCCCTGGATGAAAAGCTTATATTATTTTCTTGTGCAATCTTCTGGAGCTGTCTATAAATACTAGCAATGTATTTTTATCCCCTTTTCTTACACAAAAGGTAGCATACTATATACTGTTCTATACTACTATAGGTTGACTTGTGTCCCCCACAAAGATAGATTGAAGCCTTAACACCTCATACTTGTGAATGAGACTTTTTTGGAAATAGGGTGTTTGAAGATGCAATCAAAATGAGACCATTAGAGTGAATCCTAATTCAATATAACCAGTGTGCTTATAAGAAGAGAGAAATTTGGACACAGACATATAGAGAGAATGCCGTGTGATAACAGGCAAAGATTGAAATGATGCAGCTGCAAGCCAAAGATTGCTGGCCACCAATAGAAGCTGAAAGAGGCAAGGAAGGATCTTTTCCTTGAGGCCTTAGAGGGAGCATGGCCCTGCCAACACCTTGATTTTGGACTTCTAGCCTCTAAACTGTAAGATAATAAATTTATGTTAATTTTAAGCCGCCTAGTTTGTGGTACTTCAGGATAGTAGCTCTAGCAAATGAATACATGCCCCTTGCTTTTTTACACTTAATAAAATCAGAGATTTTTTTTGAAGCAGTACATAGAACCTTTCCTTTTGTAAAAAGTTCCACATAATATTTTATTATGGATTGCCATAATTTCTACTGATGGATACTTGAGTTAGTTTCAGTCTTTTGCTATTACAATCTTGCAATGAATAATCTTGTACATCTGCCATTTTATATGAGGTTTAAGGAAAGAAGCTGTTTCCATAACATAAAAGTGCAAGGTAAAGCAGCACGTGCTGATCATAGAAGCTGTAGCAAGTTATCCAGAAGGTCTAGCTAAGATAATTAATGAAGGTGACTATACTCAACAAATTTTCAGTGTAGACAAAGCAGCCTTATATTGGAAGAAGATGCCATCTAAGATTTTGATAGCTATAGAGAAGTCAATGTCTGCCTTTAAAGCTTCAAAGGACAGGCTGACTCTCTTGTTACAGACTAATGCAGCTGGTGACTTTAAATTGAAGCCAATGCTCATTTAGCACTCTGAAAATCCAAGGGACCTTAAGAATTATGGTAAATCTGCTCTGCCTGTGTTCTATAAATGGAACAACAAAGCCTGGATGACAGCACATCTGTTTACAACATGGTTTACTGACAATTTTAAGCCCACTGTTGAGGCCTACTGCTCAGAAAAAAAGATTCCTTTTAAAATATTACTGCTCATTGACAACCCACCTGGTCACCTAAGAGCTCTAATGGAGATATGCAACAAGATAGATGCATTTTTCATGCCTGCTAACACAACATTCATTCTGCAGCTCATGGATCAAGAAGTAATTTTAACTTTCAAGTTTTATTATATAAGAAATACATTTCATAAGGCTATAGCTGCCGTAGATAGTGATTCCTCTGATGAAACTGGGCAGAGTAAATTGAAACCTCCTGGAAAGGATTCATCATTCCAGATACCATTAAGAACATTTGTGATTCATGGGAAGATGTCAAAATATCAGCATTAATAGAAGTTTATTATCGAATAGTTTTTTATCGAAAAGCATGGGAAACACATAGCAGACAATGGTTCACAGCATGGGTCAAATCCTGCAGGATAAATTGAGAAAACTCTTTGCCCTAGCAATGGAGTGACTTTTCTGCTGGATTCTGGTTCAGCTCTCCGAGAAAAACTCTTATTTGTTGTTCTTTCTGACTCCAGTTTTATAATGAAGTGGGCACTAGAGAGTCTGGTCCACTTGAAGTCTGTGTCACTTTCACAACCTGCCTCTTGCTTGTGCCGGATGCACCTGACACCTGCCTCCCTCCCCACTGGAGACAGCAGAAAGTCTAGTCAAGCCATTGAATCTGAGTCAAAGCCCAGGACCATGGGTGGATGCACAGTCACTTCCATGGTGTGTTAGAGGCTTTATCATCTAGGCCATGCAGTAGGCCCACCCCTCCTCTCCCATCTTACTGGCCAGAACTTTTCATGTGGCCACACCTGGCTGCGAGAGAACAGAAAATGTAGACTTTGACTGGGTAGCTGTATTCTCAGCTAAGTCTCAGGAGTCCTGTTATTAAAGAGGTAGATGCAGGATGCTCATGAGCAATTAGTCTCTGCCACACTCAGCCATGATATCTTTCTTCTATACCACACAGGTCCAAACATGGATTTTAACACATTTCCATGACTGATACAGACACAAAAATACATGTAAACTTACACG